>NW_005187916.1:79109-88862 GCF_000239375.1 Pundamilia nyererei
GGATGAAGATGGATGGATGTTTGTAAATCATACTAAATGTCTTCATAAATATTTACAAAATATTTTTAATAGTTTGTTTTAAAAAAAAAAGATAAATATTTGTAAGTTGAAAATGTTGTGTCTGAACAATTAAACACTGTGGTTATATTCTCCTTCACTGTGTACACCTCGATTACAAAGGTCATTATATAAGACTTTCTTGTAAACTGATAGTGATAGACTTTTTATAATAAGCAGCAGAAAAAACAAAAGGAGAACTTCTGGAACGTCGACTTTTCAGGGTGGAGCTGGTGAGTTTCATTCCTAATAGAAGACAGTTAGGGCGGTAGGTAACAACAGGTACAAAGAAGACAAAACAAATTTCATTTGGGAGTGACACATTGAAGTTGTAAGTCACATTTTGTGCATTGAATTCATGGAGCCTACAATTATGAGCAGTCTATCATGAAAGTGTGTTGACAAATAAACAGATGGCATCTGGTGAACCGAAGCCTCAATATTCCAGTGGGAAAGTTGTAATTCTCTTGCATATTCAGGTGACATCTCATAATCTGACTAAAAAACTTATACCTGCAGTTAAGTAAAAGAATCATAAAGGAACTACCCATCCACCACTGTTGGTTTTACAAAGCAAAAGTCTACAATAAAACTACATATGTTAAAATAAAATATGTAGATGAACTGGTAATTTGGACAAAATGTCTAAATGAGGCTGTTTGTTGAAGACTTCCCATTTCCTGGGGGGTACAAGTGTACTAGACCATTTTTCTTTCAATGCTTTAGTAACATTATTTTTTGCTAATTTGGATTCATTTAAATACAATTTACGTAATAAAATCGTATTTATATTGTTTTCATGTTTATTAATGATTAGAATATCCGGAAAAAAAAAGTTATCTTTTCCACAGGTCAGCAATAATTTATATGGCCCAGTAAAACACTAAAGAGCTGATTTGGAGAAGTGTTAGGCTCGACACTAAATTATTATTCAAATTAATTATTAGTGTCAGCAGCAGAAAACATGGCATCAAAGCACGAGGTGAACCTCAGAGAATGGTGATGCTTTTCTTCATGCTCCTTTAAAGGTTTGCAAACACACATACTCATTTACTACGAATCAAAACAAGGAGACACACATATGCATGCACAAGAACACATACACATTTCTATTCATAGATGTCTTTTTAAACAGATGCATGTCATGTTCCTCAAGTTTTACTCATTAATCATTGTTACGCCTTCCCATCACAAGAGAATTACAGTGTTCACACCCTCAACTAACGTCACAGACGCTAAACATAATCTCAGAGTAATCTCATAATGAAGATTTACGGTCAGCGTTAAGTACCTAAACTTATTGTCAGCGGTTACTTCCTGATTCAAGATGTGTAGAGACAGGACTGGACTTAGCAAAAAGTAAGCAGATTATTTGTCCTGGGAGAAAAAACAAACAAGAATATAAAACAAAAGGCAAAATGAAAATCAAACTTTACTAACTAAACTGAACAAAACGAATCACTGAAAACATAGAATAGGAAACCTGTGGCATGGACAAGACACATGAAGGCCAGGTGAACTGACATTCCAACAAGGTACAAGGGGGGACTAACACAATAAATACACAGACAGTGATTAGGAGAGTGGAAACAGCACAGAAAAACAGCTGGAACAAATTAGGACTATCAAAATAAGACAGGAACTGCATCACCCCTGATGACAGGTGGACAAGTGGACAGCAAGCTCTCCTCCAGCTGCATGGACAGGTGAGTGTTTCTTAGATTTAGGTAGAAGTTTGTTGTTGACCCTGTTCTGACAGCATTTAAATCCAGCTCCCCATCTCTCTGGTCTATCTCGATACCTGGCCTATACCGCTATAATCGCTGTCTTCATAGCATCTGCCTCTCATCCATCTTTCACATAATGTCTATCTATGCATTTGTTTGGCTGCATAGTGTGCACATTAAAATAAAATCTTGGCCCTAGCTGCATGGATTCTTAGAATAGCTGAACGCGGGCTCTTTCCTGACAGGAGTCAGCGCTTCTTGATTCTACAAAGAATCGGCTCTTAAAGCCAGCTCACTTGCTAATGACACAAAAAGTAAATACTGTCCAGAGAGGGAACTGCTCTAAAAAAGACTGTTTCTGTTTTAAGGTTTGTTTGTATATCGTATGTGCAGCAGTACAGTGTCTTAACATTTGATTTTGGGTAGTATGCAGCAAACTCAATGAAAAGGTTTAGTTCATTTTCACAGCTTTTGATGTTATTTCTGCAGGTACAGTAATGCAGTATTGGTATGGTTCTAATCACACCAACAATTATAGACTTTTTCCCTTTGATGATCTTCAAAACATGCGCAATGTGTGCAGGAAAACACCTTGTACATATTCCGGTACAGACACTGATAGACACTTTCTGTTCTATTATTAGTCTTACTAAAACCATCTGAGAATGTGGCATCAGTGACGCCTATTGACTAAGACAATGACGTTTAATGTCATGACTTTTATGTTTCTGTTACCACAGAAATTGTTATGTATTGTTAAATAATGCTGTTAGCATTAGATTGTCAATCATATTTTTAATTTCAACAGTAATTGTTTTCTTTTTGTCTCTTTGTTTTTTTCACCTGTTTTGGAAACAAATTGCTTGAATACTGAAAATTCATGACTAAAAAAAGACTTAAAAATAAAGATTAGTTCAAAAAGGTTCATAATTTTATGATATATTGTTCATTTTTTTTAATGTTGCTTTCTTCTGTTTACCTGTTCTGAAAACAAATTGTTTTGTTTCTAAATGCTGTGGTTCTGGGTCGTTGACCCAGTGTTTTGTGTTTGCGAACTTTTTAATCTTGTTTACTTATCATTGTTGTGATCCTTGTCTCTGTTGGTATAGTTTAGTCATGTCTGTCATAGTCTTCATCTTTGTGTTCTTCTTCAGCATCCCCTTAATCTCCTCAGCCCATCATTTCTCTCTCTCTCTCTCTCTTTCTCTCTCTCTCTCAGCCCCATCCTCTCTGTCTGTCATGTGTATGTTGCTCCACCACCATATTTTTGTGTCTGGAGTCTGGATCGCTGTCTACAATATATTTCTCCTGTTAGCTATTTGTTCCTGTTGTCTACTGTTTATATTTTATTCCAGCACAGTTGGTGTGGAGCACCTACAAATTCTTTGTACATGTAGAATAACAATAAAGGGCTATTTTATTCTATTCTAAACGTATTTCTAAACCTTCTGGAAAGCCTTCCCAGAAGAGTTGTAGCTGTTATAGCTGAAAAGGATGGACTGAGAGCATATTATATCCTATGGATTAAAAATAGGATGTCACTAAAGTTTATAGGCGAGTGAAGGAAAATGCAAGTACTTTTGGCAATATAGTGTAGTTTCAAAATGATAGATAAACTGATATTTGCTTTAGTTTATTAAGATCCCCATTAGCTTTGCATGCATCTTAAAGTGTCTTGGGCTAGTCTGGATGAGTTCATTGCTACAAGGTTTTTCACATACAGATAGAATGAATACATTTTTCTCGAGTCAGTGAACAAAAAGTGAACTTAATTGTTTTTAAAGACGTTTTAATGAACAGGAATGAAGAACAATGTAAAGGTGAAAGCTATGCTTTGGTGAAATAATTTTATGTTAAGTTTAGATGCTTACTTTTCTTTATGTTTTTATCCAAACATTTGCACGTTAGCAAGAATGAAAATGTGTTGGTGTGCTGGACATTCCTCATGCATTTTTCTTCTTAGAAAGATATGTACTGATGGAAGCTTCCTGTTCCATCATCAGTCTTTTACTGAAAACACTTTGAAAAGCACTTGGAAAATCGGCCTCAGTGGCATGTACGTTGACGCAGATAATGACCTTTATATTTCTGTTTCTGTTACCACTGTTAATCGTCACGGTTCTGGGTCTTTGTGACCCAGCATTTTGGGTCTCTTGTGTTTTGGTATTTTATATCATGGTTTATGTTCTGAGTCCTTTTTTGTGCTGTTTTGATTATTTTAGTTATCGTTATTACCCTAGGTTCGGTTATGGCTGTTAAGGTTTTAGTTCTTAGTTTTTGTTATATGGCTTCCCTGTGTTTAATGTTGTGTCTACTCTGTGCAATTCTGTCCCATGTTTCAGGTCTATATGTTCTGTCTGTTTGCGTGTCTAGAGTTCAGTCGGTGTGTGTCCTGTTTTACTTTGAATGTCCCTATCTCATGTCAGTGTTTCTAGTTTTGCTTCCCTTGCCTCATCCTGCCTAATTACTCCCAGCTGTGCTGTCCTTTTGTGTCTCATATCCCTCGTTATCCCTCAGTGTATTTAAGCCCCGTGTTTCTCTTTGTCAGTGTTGTGATCTCCCTCACATCTGTCTGTGTGTTCTACCTGCCAACCCTGTCTAGTTTATTTCAGTATTCAAGTTTAGTTCTTTCTTGTTTCCAGCAATAAAGCTGCCCTTTTGAGTTTACGTTTCAACTGTTTCTGCATTTGGGTCCTTTCCTGCCTGCCTGCACTCAGATCATGACAAACATCAACAATAATAAATATTTATTTACTTACAGAAATGTTTACATTTCCTGTCATATTTTGAATATTTTACAATAAGTCTTTTGTTTCATTCTTTCTTTATGTTCAAACGGATGCTTGTCTCCAGATTTACTTTTCTTCCATAGGCCCTGAAATACTGTACTTTGACTAAAAGACTCTACATGTAAGCAGTTAAGTGGAATTAATTAGTAAAGTGTATCAAATGCTAATTATAACTGTAACTATATTTCTAATGAAGAAAAACATTTGTGTTCCCTTGTAGAGTAACTCTACAGACACAACCTAGAAGACTGGTAAATAAAAATAAATACATTTCACTGGTGTCCTTTTATAAAATTTGATTAAATCTAACAATATATGTCAGCTGTCTTCAAGTAACAAACTAAAATGTCAGTGTTTAATCAGAGTTGATCAGAAATGGTGTGAAAACAGTGCAGTGATGCCATTCGACTACATGATTTTTCATTGGTATGAAGTTATGTCACACAAAAGAGCCACACCTTGTTTATAAATAGTAATGAAAATGACGCACATGTACCTCAGTTGTACAGATATCAAATGATCAAATGTAACAACAGCAGCTTACATAACATACTAGATTTCAAACATCATTTATAGCTAAATAGTGCCTGTTAATAAAGGATGATCTGGACAAAAGGCCTTTCTTTCTGTTTGTTCAAGTGTTTATGCCATTAAATCAATCCTATTGTTAGGTAGTTTATGTGAGCTAAGAGATCAGTGATCTCTTAATTTGTTCATTTCTTGTCTTTCTTTGTGTTTGCTATTAAATCAAACCTGAGCCTTATTGTTAGGTTTTTCATGTGAGCTTTAAACTTTGATCTCTGAAGTTGTTCATTCCCTAGTGGATTCAAACCTACATAATTCGGTTCGATAACTCAAATTTAATTAAATCATAACGCCACAAATCAAGAATATAGTTCTGGCGGAGAGACTCGGCTGAAGTCCTGGTAGATCAACTAATCTCAGTATTAGCCAACATTAGCTCACAGGATTATAAAATCAAGCATGGAGCCATAAATTCTGCCTTTACCAACATTTATGAAAGAAAAGGTTGTTCCAAAGTGCTTTATTCACTTAAAGGTACTGTAATCAGATGCCACCTTTGTATCCGCTTTTATTAATACTATTTTGATGTTTTAGTAATTAAGAGTTTTGTTTTAGTAATTAAGAATGAACTCTACTATGCCATGTGACTACAGACAGAGAACCCCCCCCACACACACACAAAACATGTTGCACGGGACAAATACAACTTTTTGTACATGTGGTAATATGCAGAGTCCACTTACACAGTGTCCAAGAACTGTCATTATAACGGCAATAATGTAAACATTGACACAACAACTTAACTTTGACAACAAAATTTACAGCTTTTTGAAAGTTATATATGGTGTTTATAGTGCATGCACGGGCCAGTTAGAACAAAAGACATGGTGAGAAATGTGCTAAAGCATTTGAATAAAACAACTATGTAAGGGTAGACTTAATATTATGGTATGTGTTATTTCTTACAAAATACTGCTCTTTTGTTTCTTTGAATCTAGACAGTTGTGTAAATTTACAACATATACTACATGTAAATGACTTTATAGCAACCAGTTAGAGAAGATATGCACCAAAGGACGGTGATATTACAAAGCATGCAAATAAATATATCAATTTAATAAATAAAACTCTTATATTTTCTTATAGAAATGAAGGGTAAATTTGTAAAGGCTTTCTCAGCATTTTGCAACTTTAAGAGGCATGTAAGAAGTACAGGTTCCCTCTCTGTGTCTGCTCCCCATCCTCTCGTTATTCTGTATATTTAAGTCCTCAGTTTGCCTCAGTTTCCTCGTCACATCATCAGTCTTCATGTTAGTACTTCTCTCATGTCCACCTATGGTCTGTGCACCATGTTTTGCTTCCTAGTGTCTAGTTACCGTACAACAAGTTTAGTGTTTTGTATTTTAGTTTGTAATTCTCAGCAATAAATCTGCTTAAGTTTACATTTTGTCTCTGGAGTCCTGCCAGATGTTTAAATTATCTTTGGTTTGTGACTGCTTTTGTATTCACAATCATTAAAGAACTATACTATTTGTATCACACCCTCTTTTCCCACCTCACAGTCGCACAGCAAAGCTTGTTTAACATATTTTCTCTTAACCTGAGGGCATTAATGGAGAGGTAATTTCTGAAAATTCTGGTTTCACAAGCTCTCCTCCAAATGTCAAATCTAATAAGACTTCCCATCTAAATTATTCTGTTAGCCAAAAACAGACTGGACATAATGAAACTTTTTTTAAAAAGCGTGGATAATTGAGAAAGTACATGTTAAGCTGGACCAGTATTCTTATTTTTTGTTCTTTCTGTGTTTGTTCTTCAGTTACATTCTAATTTAATAAATATCGGAGAACAGTTACATATCAATATATCATCATTTTTTATTGTTGAGCAGATCCGGAAAAGAGGGATGATGAGCTTTTGCAAAGCTTCCATCTCTTGGCTCAGAAAAAAAAGTGAACATGACTGAGTCAACTTTTGAAAGAAATTGTTCTTACACAACTCTAGAAACAATATTAGAACTGAAATATGAACATTCAATATTTTTCACTTTATAGAGTGAAAGCAAAGTACACAGATGTCCCATTTGTTACATATTTTATTTACATATTTTATTTTCGTACTAGTTTTGTAGTAACTTCGTAACTTTACAGAAACTCCTTTTTACCTCAGTAGAAATCTATTTGTTTGTCTACCATGACGTCAATGACTAACTTATGTCTCAAGGGAAAACAAAGGGAGTGGCTCTTATCCTGAGGCAAGAAACTGTAAGGTTGACAGTTGAGAAACTTGTGAATCCTGTGACGTAACACTCTTCATCATCAAGATCTCACAACCTCGTCTATCATTTCTCACATACGTCATTAGCCCTCACGCTTCTGAAATATATAAGGCCACGAGAGGTGTGAACATATGATTAAAAGAGTTGAAGAGCAAAGAGTTGTGAATTGCACTGTTGTGAGACAAAAAAAATTGGAAACCATCTACAGAAGACAAAAAGGACAATTGATACATTTTTCATCTGATCTCAATTTTGGTAAGTGCAATGAAATATAAATTTTATTTAATGTTAATATGACTATTTTGTATTTTAGCTTGTTAAACAAAGTAATTATTTTATCTATATTATTTTAAAATTCAGATTCATATTTTTTCATTAAGATGTATAATGATGAGTACAGTAAATAAGTCTTGCATTTTTGTGAAATTCTGTTTTACTTTTTAAGTAGTGTTTTGGGGTTTTAATTTTTTTTAATACATATACACTTGCCATCTGTGTCTTTTACAGATTTAACTGATTAAACAATGGGTGTTGGACTGATAATATCAACGTTCTTGTTTCTAACAGGTGAGCTAAGTGGTGCTAAACTTACTGTTGATAAAGGAATTATGAACTGCTTTATCATAGCAAAGTATACATCATAAATAATTGCTACAGACAATACGTAGACTGCATTAAAGTTGAATGTTATAGTACTTTTTATGGTTAGGCACTTGAGTACAATTAATCTAGGTAAGCTCTACCTAGTAAGATGTCTTCAAAAAATGGGTTTAGTAAAAATTTGAGTTTGGTATAGCTGAGATGAGGACGATTTACATGACTTTTGACATTTTTTCTTTAAAGAAAAAAAATGTAGTTTCTCTCTGAATCTTTCTCTCTTGGCTGTGAAGCATGTGATTACACAGGTCTGCAACTGCATAAGATTTTAGAGTGTTTCTTATAGATTTTGACTCATTGAAACTGGGAAAAATGTTTTAAAAATTCCATCTCATCAGGTTTTCTTGCAAATCTCATGTTTTTAGTTTAAATGTACAATTTCCCTTTTTAGACTGAAATCTGGTATCCTGTACTTTAGTCAAACAACCATATCCAATGATGTCTTACATTAATTTAATATTTGTAAGAGCGAGACTCAAGATAAATATTTCTCATAATAAATCTCACAGCACACATGGGGCATTCCATTTAAAATCATTCAGTTCTGAAAAAGGTTAAAAGGTCATATCATAATCAGCTTTTATACAGCCTTAACATATTCAAAGAAACAATGCAAAAATGACCTTTGAAATTATTGGATTTACCAGAACTTGAAATGACAAGATTAGGCTGGAATTTTGCGCTTGTTAATAAATGATATTCTTGTCCAATATTTGAGCCCTTACAACAAGAACTAGATTGCAAATATTTATAACATGAGAAAAAATATCATTGTCAGTGTCAAAAATGATTATATTAGAACATTATTTGACACAGAAGGATTAACAGGTAAAGACTGACCTCTATCACAATATGAATAGAAGTGAGACCTTTCAAGTGCTATAATTCATTTTTGCCAGCCATGTATGTCACATGGGGATATGATCCTTAAAAATTTACCCAAACTTCACTTTATTAAGCTTTCCTCAGTGAATTATCATAAAATTTATTTTCTTCTTTATGAATCTTTTTTTAATCTGCTGCATATAAAACAACCACTCAAAAAAAAGGGAACAAACATTGAAAAATTGAGCTAAAAAGCAAGAAAAAAAAGACAGCAAGCTTAAATACTGGCTAATCATGCCATTTCAGACACACATGAGTAGCAAACAATTACATATAAAAGACAGACTCAAAGGACAAACACAGTGGTTTAGAAGAATTACTCCAGTTACCCCACGATTTAGAAATCATCTGTGTACACCAGTCAGCTCTTTTTATGATTACAAAGGTTGCATCGCAAGACACAAGTTTTGCTTTTCATGATAGCAGAACTAAGTCACCTCCCAGTACTGATAAACAAGAAAAAGCAGTGAATTAATTTTATTAAATATATCAGTGAATGCAATATCTTTTAACGAAACCTAAATGATTATAAGCACGTATGGGGGAAAAAAAGATAATTTGGGGGAGATTACTTTAGATTGATTGCAATTTATATCAAAAACATAAAAAGCTGAAAAAATTGGGTAAACTGTTGAAGCATTGGATTGAAGACACTGAACTTGTTTTAAGGTAGAGATGGACGGTAGAGATTCATGTGGTTTATGTTTGTCATAACAACATCATATTAATGTCATAACAACATCACCAGCTACAACAACCACTACAGCAGCTACAACTGCTACCACGCCAGTTACAACATCGACAACATCAGCTCCAACGACTACCACAGCTGCTG
>NW_005187916.1:90945-92853 GCF_000239375.1 Pundamilia nyererei
AGCTCAAACCACTACAGCAGCTACAACTGCTACCACGCCAGGTACAACATCGACAGCATCAACTGTAACAACAACCACAGCCGCTGGAACTACTGCAACACCAGCTACAACAACCACTATAGCAGCTACAACAAGTACCACAGCGACACCAACAACTATTACAGCCGCTCAAACCACTACAGCAGCTACAACTGCTACCACACCAGTTACAACATTGGCAACATCAGCTCCAATGACCACCACAGCTGCTGCAACTACTGCAACACCAGGTACAACAACTACTACAGCAGCTCAAACCACTACAGCAGCTACAACTGCTACCACACCAGTTACAACATCGACAACATCAGCTCCAACGACCACCACAGCTGCTGCAACTACCACCACAGCTGCTGCAACAAGTACCACAGCGGCACCAACAACTACTACGGCAGCTCAAACCACCACAGCAGCTTCAGCTACTACCACGCCAGCTACAACAATTACTACAGCATCTACAAAAATCACTACACTAGCTACAACATCGACAAAAGCTGGTCCAACAACCAACACAGCACTTTCCACAACAATATCATCAGCTCCTACAACTACTAGATCAGCTCAAACAACGACCACAGCAGATGCTTCTGCAACAACTAACCCTAACCCTGCACCCACAAATACAACTGCTCCAACAACCACCAGAACAGCTGCAACAACAACATCTGCTCAAACAATCACCACTGCAGCTCCAATAATAATCTCATCTGCAACTATTGCAACTGCTACAGCAACCACGACAAGAAGCCCAGCTCTTACCACAATTGCTCCAATAACTATCACAGCAGCTTCAACAACTTCCACTCTCAGTTCAATAAGTACAACAACAGCAACAACAACCACATCTGGGGCCACAACCGCCAGGTCTCTGGCAACTAGATTTGTTGTTTTCAGATCCATTCAGAGCACTTTTACAAAGGACTTGTTGGATTCATTATCCGAAGCTTTTAAGAATCGATCTTCATTAATAAAGAGACAGGTAAGTCTTTCCCTTTCTCAAAAATCCTGGTGAATAGCAATTTTTAAAAAGTTGATGCAGAATGTGAAGTTTTTTGGGTTTTTTGGGGGTTTTTTGGGGGGGGGGGGTTGTGTGTGTTTTTAAAAAAAGGGGGTGTGCCGATACTTCACAGAAATCTGCAGATAACCATAAAACCACAGAGCCGCTTATCAGTTACCACAAGACAAATACAAGTTATGTTCATATACAGTATAACTGAAAGCCCCTTATGGGTCTTTGTCTGACTTAGTTCTGATATACTGTGACTTCTGCATGAACTCAGATAATATTGGTAAGAAGGAAATTATGGTAACACATATGCACCACAGAAAGCATATTAAAAATAATTGCAGGCTTTCCAGCTTAGCATATTTTCCATCAAAGTGGCCACTGTGGCTTTCTTGGTTTCTTGGCCATCGCCCTCATTGTGGCAGACCTGGGCTGGGGAAAAGGGACTCACGCAAAACACCAACAGAAACAGGGTGAGTGACTCATGTGAGCCTAATGTTCCTTTAAAACAACAAATTATTGAAATTATTATTGGCAGGAATGACTCAAAAGATTTCTTTCACATTTGACCAAATACTTTACATGTCCTGTGCCTCTGCCTACTAAAATGTCTGTTTCAATTTCAAGCATTTCAAGGACACAGAAACCCTATTAACCAAATTGAACAGTTGGTCAAAGTTGGGAAATGTTTTTGACTCACATGCCTTTCAAATGACAATATCTAAGACAGGAACAAACTCAACAGCAAACACCTGTACCTGTAGACACAGGTAATATTAAATAAGCTTGTGATCATTGCCCTGTTCTATGACCCAGTTTCAGTTATGCAGCAGGATGGCTGTTGCGTGACAGACAGACAGACA
>NW_005187916.1:92873-100523 GCF_000239375.1 Pundamilia nyererei
TTTTTTGGGGGGGGGGGGTTATGTGGAGTTCTAAGCATTTATTACTGAATTAAGAGGCAAAGATGTGTACATTGATTTTGGAAATTAGAAAGAAGGCAGTGTTTAAAGATCATAACCAGTCAAGTGGGCAGCCTAGCAAAGCTCTAAAAGTAACAGTACCTTTTTAAAATCAAGTTTTATTCATCCGATAATGTTCAGCTCAGTCTGTTTTACTGCTGGCAGAGCTCTTGAAGTCAGTATTATTGATGGATTTTTATTCTTCTCTAAAAGCAGAAAAGATATTAAGATGTTGGTTCTCACTGAATCTTCCTTCATATTTGAACAAACATTCCCAGCTATGTAGTTAAAGAAATCCAGATAAAGATTCTCTTTTTTCACTCTCCTGTCAACTGTCTTTCACATTTCCACCTGAGGCACTCAACCTAACTTTACAGCACTTATTCAAGACAAGACACACTACATTTCTCTCACTAGAAGATGGATAAAACACTTAAATACCCAATGAAGTTATAAAACTACTTAAATTTAAAATCTGTGAATTTTTTTTCCAACAAAATATTTTGTTTACAATGTTTATTTGGAAAGGGCAGCACAATGGCATAGTAGTTATCACTGCTGCCTCACAGCAGGACAGTCTTGGGTTTGAATCTATATTCTCATGTGGCTCCTTGTGAAATATGAATTTCCTATCTCTGCTCTAAGGAAACATGTTAAACTATTGGGCAACAGGTAGAGTGTAAAATTAATATAGCAAGCCAATCTTTAGACTAAGCCACCATAGCTACTCACTGTAGGGATCAGTTGCTCATTAGTCTCCTGTCATATTTTACTGTAAAATATGGCACGGTGGTTAGCACTGTTGCCGCACAGCAAGAAGGTCCTGAGTTCAATTCCAACATCAGGCCGGGGTCTTTCTGTGTGGAGTTTGCATGTTCTCTCCGTGTTTGCGTGGGTTCCCTCCGGGTACTCCGGCTTGCTCCCACCGTCCAAAGACATGCAGCTTGTGGGGATAGGTTAATTGGATAACCCAAATTGTCACTAGGTGTGAATGTGCGAATGAATGTGAGTGCGAATGGTTGTCTGTCCTTGTGTGTTGGCCCTGCAACAGACTGGCGACCTGTCCAGGATGTACCCTGCCTCTCGCCCTATGACAGCTGGGATAGGCTCCAGCACCCCCCGCGACCCTGAAAAGGATAAGCGGAAGCGAATGGATGGATGGAAAATAGAAAAATAGTTTTAATGTGTGTAACAAAATGAAATGAAATGAAATAAAATCTCCTTTGTGTCTGCAGCTAGAACCTGTTTACAAAAATGCATTCGGTTCATCATTTGTTGCATTGGATGTTGTGAGCTTCAGGTAATTTCAGTATTACCTACCAATTTCAGTATTTTGACATATAACATTAAGAGCCCTAAATATTCCAAACTATAATTTTTGTCTCTGCATTTACAGTCAAGGATCAGTCATAAACAACATGGAACTTCAGTTTGTAAATTCATCTGTACCAAACAACACCGAGATTAAAAATGTTTTGAACAGTACAGCCTTAAACGTTACAGACTTTGACATTGAATTGGCCTCCATCAATGTCAGTGACACAAGTAAGTAACATTTCATGATGTTTAATCAAAAAGTCTCAAATGTTTTAGAGTGACTTGGTTAGAAATGTTTTGCACATTTTTTCTACCACAGATGCTGCATCAACTACTACAACTGTTGTACCAACAACTACACCTAGTGCAACAACTACTACATCTGCTGCAACTACAGCTTCAAGTGGAGTATGCCACAAGATTAATTCCAGCACTGTTTTCCCTCTGATGCTGCTATTATGGGTTCTATCAAGCCAGCAATAGCATCTGTGCTATTCCATATGAATGGCTTGCAGAAGATGATCTCTTTCACTGCAACTCTTTATTTATTATTATTTAATTGAGAAAGAATATATGTTTGTCAATATGAAAATATTTCTGGGTGGGAATGACCCTGAAATGAACAAAATGACACAGACTTATTTTATGCACCCCATTAATTGAATCATAAATAGAAAATCTGACTCGAGGATACAGGGACAAAATATATGGTTTCTTCTGTATCTTAGAGGCTTGGCAGTTTATGCTGTTCAATTCAGTTTTATTTATATGGCACTAAACCACACTAACAGTCATCTCAAGGAACTTTATATTGTAATGGTAAGATAAAGAACCTACAGAGACCTTCCTGCTTGTAAGCGTGTTTCTGCCTACATGTCTGTTAACTGTTATTCTTTCATTTAGAAAAAAGACTAAACATGAAAAGATATATAGAAACAAAAGGTCTTTTTTATAATTTCCAAATGCTTGTAAATTATGTTTTAAGTTCATATATATATATATATATATATATATATATAAATTTTATATCAAAAAGCTGAGTTTTCTTATGAGACCACAGTGCATGGCGGATGAGTGAGTGAAGTGTGAAAGATGTGACCGACACAGGCTGCTCCACACAGCAACAGAGAAGGCTGAGTGTAAAAAAAAGGCTGAACTGCATCACTATTTTTGTTGAATAGATTTTTTTGTACCATAACTGGGTTCCGGAGGCAGTTTATAACTTTCGCAGAGATCGGGAGATTATTTCATTACGCTGCATTATTGACGCCTGCATTCGGGTGCTCTCATGTTCGCTCTGCTTACGTATCTGTTAGCTCGGTAATTTAGACAATAGGATGTTGACAGTAGAAAGTAGATCTACTGGCACTTTTCTTTATATAGTTGTATGATTATAATAAGATTTATATTCTGTGACATGTCTTTCAATTGTTATATTTTCTGTAAGAAAGTTACAATAACCACAATACATAATCTATGAGAAATTTACACTGTCTCCTGTGATGTTTTGCAATTTAGGTGGGTAAAGAGAAATGGATTCAAGGAACTTTGAGAACCGGAGCTTTCATGAATGCTAAAGCAATTTTGAACAAACTGTATTTTGTATTTTTCTGGGCGAAAGCACCATGCCACTCCTGTGTTTTAAATGCACTTTAGAACAGCACGCAACAACACCACATATGGGGGGCGGGGAGAGGTATTGGGCCTTCACACCTCCCCTGGGAGGAGACGTTGGCCCTCTCCTTCTGTTAACTCTCTTACCAACTTCTCTTTTCTTCTTATTTTGCTTTCTCGCTCCCAAGCCCAGTTCTGATTATAACAACTTAAAATGAAAAATAAACAATAAAGATCAAATAAACTGTGACAGTCAAGTGGACCAGTATAGTAAAAGTTCCACTTTGGAAAGTAAATCTGTTGGGCATTTTTCTTGGCCTTCAGACAATAATCCATTTTACTACAGCACCGAAAAAAAGGAGAAAAAAAAAGAAATGGGGCATAACAGCACTGCCCTGTGCACTCCGGTCAAATGGCCAGATGGTCTGTCATGCTGAGATACAAAAGACCAGGCACACAGGCAGCGTTATGGAAGAGTGCGTGTTTGAGTTATAGTGTTTTAGCTTGGTAGTGTTGTTGCTAACCGATGGACTCGCATGCAGACAAAGTTCTGGCAAGCAAAAGGTGACAGTTTATTTACAAAACGTGAAACCACTGTGCTATAAATATATACAGAGAGTGGGGCTGGGGCCAGGGGTAAGAGGGGAGGGAATCCACACACACGCTCGCCTCTTCAGCACAATCACTGCCACTCCTCTTGTGGTCACACTCGCTCCTCTTCAGCAACTTTCAACCTAATTTCCATTCACGCTGCCACACTCAGAGATCACAGGGAAGGATCCAAAACCAGTTCCGGGGGAATCTATACACAGGCATGATCAGATCCAACAGGCTAAATACACAGTTTTCTAGTAGAGAGCTCAGAGCACGAACACGTTCAACGTTCCAGCAATGACTGCTCTGTGTCACGGTTCTGGGTCATGTTGACCCAGCTTTCTATTTTTTATGCTTTGGTGTTTTTCTAGATTATGATTTATGATTTGATTAATCAGTGACACTGTTTTGATTATGATTTTTATTTAGTAGGCTTTGGTCAGTGTCAAGTCTGTCTTTCTCTGTCTAGTCCGTGTCTTAGTAAAGTGTGTTTTCTTTCCTGTTTTACTTTGAAGGTTCTTGTTCCTGTCTGATGTTAGTGTTCTGGCTTTGCTCTCCCTGTCTCGTTAGGTCTTATTTCTTCCAGCTGTGTTCCCCTTCTGTCTCTAATTCCTTGATGACTCCATCAGTGTACTTAAGCCCAGGGTGTCTTTGTGTCAGCGTCGTGTCGTTAACGTCTGTTCATCCTCGCGTCCTCTGTGTGTTCTGTTTGCCAGCCTGTCTAGTTATTCTGTTCTCCCAGTTTAGTTAGTGTTTTTCCTGTTCAGTTTCATACCAGCAATAAAGCTGTGTGCTTTGACTTACTTCCGCCTCCGTGAGTCCTGCGTTTTGGGTCCTCTCTTCCTACCTGCCTACACACAGACATGACACTCTGTGCCACACCGTCAAATAGTCATAGGGAACTCCGGCAGGTCAGCAAGAGGTGGTGGCAATCACCGCAGGTGTGTGGGCTAAGAGTGAGAGCCCACAATGAACTTCACCCAGGCAAGCAGGAGGGAGTGAGAGAGAGAGAGAGAGATCAAAAAACAAAACAAAATCTTTGACCATCATGAGCCAGCTGAAGAGGCACAGGGACCATGACAGGTAGCTTTTCAGTTCCATGCTGCTCGGCTCAGCCCTGACCATCTGACCTGTGCTACTCCTCTTTGTTGATTTAGGCCGCTGAATTCACCAAGATATAAGCAAAGATATCATGACTGGTTTTCATCACCCATACTGTATAAAGGTGGACTTCTGTGATTGAATCTGATGAGAAGACTTTAGTGTTGTTCTTTTGTTTTGTTTTTTCAGTTTATAAATAATAAATTAGTTATTCATTATACATCAGTGGTGATGGGTTTGGCTGGATAGCTCCATCTTTTTTTAAAGAAATTATGGTGAAGACAGCTCTTGAAAATGGTGTTATTGACAATTAATATTTTCTGACACATGATGAGAACCCAGAACCAAGAAAGGAAACAAAGGGAGAATTTTAGGTGTATATGTAATAGATCTCCAAGGGTCTTGTGAGTCTACTCAGTGCTGGTGAGATGTTCTGGGAATGACTGGAAAGTTTGATGCAGCCAAAATCTGTCAATGCTGTAAAAACAAGAGACACTGAACAAGAGAAGAATGTCCAATAATTAGGCTTCCCTTAGTAAATGAGAGTTAATTCTGTGTGACTACTGAAAGAGAAAAAACACCCTACAACAAAGTATAATGTTATAATGAAGCTTCCCTGCATATCTGTAGATTCCCCTGTGTATGGGAAGTCAATTGTACTACTGTAGGTGATTACTATATATAATCACCTACTTGTATTAATTAGATGAATGCTCCTTTTGTTTCATATGAGTTTTGTATCTTAGGATGGAAAGGGAAAGATACATGCTAAAAAATTGTGAAGATATTGGGGCTAGTAAGAGCTTTCCTTGCCCATACTGCGACAAGAAGTAAATCCTCAGTGCCTGGCATTGGTTTGTTGCTCTATGGATTCACAGTTTCCACTTTTATTCCTATCTGATACGCTATTTTGACCAAATTACTCATTCACCCATGAAAATTATTGATTTCAGGTGTTCCAGTCACTTCCATGGCCACATGTGTATAAAATCAAGCACCTAAGTATTCAGACTGCTTCTCCAAATATTTGTGAAAGAACAGGTCACTCATTCCAGTGTGGTCCTCCTTGTTGCTTCTAACATAATAGCAACTAGGAACGACAGCAATTCTGCCACAAAGTGGTAGGCCTTGTCTGAGATTTTCAGTAGATGTACCTATTGTATCAGTTTTAAAATCCTATGTGACTTCTTTCTGGAGTTATTGCATTCACGAGATTATCAGAAAACCTGACATCTGACCTTGACTTTGAGGTCGAGGTCACTGAGATTTGAATTCATTCAAAATTTTTAGTAGATGCACCTATGATACCAATTTCAAAATCCGATGTTCCCTTGTTCTCAAGACTGTTCCTCTTTTGAATACGAAAAAAGACGAAAAATAAACAGACACCTTTGTTGTTTAAGATTTTTAGGAAAATTATCCACAACTCTTCATTATTTCTAAATCCCTGTATAAATTGGGTTTCACTTCACATAGTTTATACTAAGTATATATCACAAATTATATGTAATAGTGTAAAGAATTGATCTACATGTTTCCTATAACCAGCACTGTCACTCCTCTAATTTATACAAAGTTTTATAATTATCTATAACTGTATCCTATGAGATTTCTTTTAATTTCTGTAAGATAAGTTAGAATCATAAGAAAACAAAATGTATGCAAAATTTACAATGTCTCCTGTGATGTTTTACAGTTGAGGTGGGTAAAGAGAAAGGGGGTCAGGGAACTTTGAGGTCAGGAGCTGTAACAAAAGGCAAAAGCAATATTGGTCTCTGTTGTGTCAAGGTCATGTTTTATTGTTTTGGTTATTTAGGTTTGTGGTGTAGTCAGACTCGAGCATCAAGGAAGGTGGTAGGGAAGCAGACTACGCAGACATGTCGGGGTTCCAAAGGTGAGCAATTTATTTACAATGAACTCTATTTAATGTGCAAATTCCCCCTAACGTAACTAAATTAACAAAACTCAACAGTACATGGATCTGGTAACACAGCTCACCTCTCTCTCTCATCTGAATCTGGAAGAGACTGGCTTTAAATAGGGCCATCAATTTCCCTTCAATTAGCCCAGCCAGTACCACTCACTTGAACGGAGGGATCTAAGACTCTACACTGATGATTAAAAAAGACACAAAACCTCCTCACCCTTCTAATTGGTGCATTTACGCAACTAAACGGCTCTATTTACAAAAAAAGACCCCTTCAGACCTTGAAAAACACAAAAGGAAGGTTAGACCTGTTGATGTCATGTGTGACATCATCAAGCATTGAAGCTTGTATTAAAAAACGGTTCATTACTGAACCTTTTCAACATAGTCCTCTCTGGTGACATCTGGAGGCCAAAAATATGAAGAGCAGCTTGAATCTACAAAATAAAATGAACTGCTCCATTATGGTTCTCCAGTCTACAGAGTGGAATTCTGTTTGATATTGAGCCACCGTTGTGTTGCTTTGAACATGTATTTTTTTGAGTGAAAAAATTGTTTGTTTGTTTGTTTGTTTGTTTAATAAATAATTATAATCAATAAACTTTCCTTGTTTAAACATGTGCCATGGTGTGGTCTTTCTTTACTTGTGACTTCTTGATGTTGGTAATTACAACAACAGAAAAATAGATATAATATACATATATTAATGTACAACACATTATGGAGCACGCTTCTGCTGTGAGGTCCTGTCTCCATGTACTTATGTAATTAATCACTGGACAGCTGGACAGGTATGTTTATGTAAGGGGCTACTAGCCCCGCTATTTAGGGGTGAAGAGGCGCACAGGCTGCCCTGAACTACTAAAGGGTGGTGGGATCTGAGCCCCCCCCTCCGTACAGTATGGTTTTAGCTGTCTGGCTGCTACAGGCACAGAAGAGGGCTCCGGGCCCAAACCTGCGAAACAACGACTGCCTGGCGCACACTGTACTGTTGAATATTAACACAGCCTCGCTTACCTCCGTTTTTCTGTACCTAACCA
>NW_005187916.1:100910-104901 GCF_000239375.1 Pundamilia nyererei
ATCTGCCCATAGCGATGTGAAACGGAGGTGAGTTAAAAGGGAAGGGCAGCTAGCCTTAGCTCTCACTTAGCTCCCCTGCATGCGCTATCTCCGTCAACACTACACCCCAGCGCCGCTCCCGGAGGTCCGCTGTAACCGGAGTCGGATTCCACACACGGAGGCAAACTCGACATAAACTTGCTGCAATCCCGTACGCTGCCCCACTAACCTTCCGGTTACTCTTCGTTCGGTTTCGTTCTGACCCCGGGGCTTTCCTGGTGTCTTCCGCTGTAATCGCACGTGCGCGATCAGTACTGCACACCCCGCTCGCTCCCAACAGCGCACCTCCCTGGTTTTTTTTTGCGCGCCCACGGGCTCTCCTCAATATGTCACTTCCTCTTGGCTTATTCAAACAGGCCACTAAAGGCCCTACGTGACAGTTTTCCACAAGTTATATGCACGTGCCCTCACATTTCCCCCCAGCTAAACCCTGCCACACCAGCGACGTCTCCGGCCGTGCATCCCTGTAACAAACACAGAATAACACATATTAACTCAGTTGTTCAGTAACACTCTATATCATTCACATACGACTTACATTACATAGCAAATGAACATAACAGTGACCCATTACTTCATCTCGTAACATAATCCCTATACCTTGCAGGGGGTACCCCTCTGGTTCGCCTCAAAGGACGCTATTCCTACACCTCGGCTTGTGGTTGCGTGTGTTACCCTGCGGATGGTAAGGACTGGTGCGACTCTTGGCAATCCCATAGGCCCTACACAACTCTTTTATGACACTAGCGTCCGACAACGGGATCGTTTTTCTGTGCCGCTTCCACCTCATCCCAACTTTGCCCACCGAGAGCTTTCCCAGCAGTCACCTGCACCCTGGCCTTCAGGTCAGTCTTACCATCCCCATCCACACTAGCAGGCCACAGGCACGCACGCACTTCCTCAGGACCCACTTTAATAAAGTCCTTGTCCATGTCCTCCTGCGCAGGTTCCTCCTGGTAAGGAATCCTGGAGAGGACGTCTGCGTTCGTGTTTTGCCGCCCGGGCTTGTAACACACCTCAAAGTTGTACTCAGCGAGTTGTGCTACCCACCGCTGCTCAACAGCCCCCAGATTAGCCGTTCCCAAGAAGTGCAGCAGGTTATGATCAGTAACCACAGTGAACTTGGGAAACATTAGGTAGTCCCTGAATTTCTCGGTAACAGTCCATTTAAGCGCAAGAAGTTCCAGTTTAAATGCGCTGTAATACTTGTCAGGTTCAGGGTTGAGAATAACAGCGCGTTACCGAGTGCATCCAACGACTCTTCGATGCGAGGAAGTGGGTATGCATCTTTGCACATTACTTCGTTCAGCCGCCTGTAATCGCAGCAGAAACGAAGTCTTCCATCTTTCTTAATAACTACCCCCGCAGGTGAGGCCCATGGACTTGAGCTCTCTTTGAGGCCCCCTTGGCTAACGAGTTCCTGAACATGCCTCTTGAATTCCTGAAAGACATGGGGCGGGACCCTTCGGTGCCTCTGTTTGATAGGAGGTGCCTCGGTAGGGATACTGTGCATCACAGTGGTGGTATAGCCATAATCACTTTCACTTGCTGAAAACACGCCTTTGTGTTTGGCTAATAGCTGACAAAGCTTTTGCCACTGTAGCTCTGTGAGGTCTTGAGTGTTAGCCTGCACAGGGACAGTTAACTGCCTAACCTCACCCCCTGTCGCTATGCTCTCACCCTGGCCCAGCGGCTTAACCGCGAGCGCCCCCTCTCTCTCCTCTACTTGTACAACCTCCTTGGGAAGTACAGCTCGTGGCTTGCTAACCACCGCAAGCCTGGCTCTAGGCATCAACTTGACAGCTCTCTCACTTGTGTTCATCACTCTGAGAGGGATTCTTCCACCAATGGTCATCGCGAGGGTGTTGGCAACTAACAGTCCCCTCAGCAGCTCTATTTCTCTCACCGCCTCAGCCAGCACTTGGCACTCAACCCTGGGTGGGACCCCGCACCGGCCCTCTACCACTTTCTCACTCATCGGGGGAATGATGATGGGTTCCCTGCCAGCCACTTTGATGAACCCAATTTTGCCACCTGGGCCCGTGCAGGGGGTCTCCTTCCTCACCCGGGCCATCAACCTACGGATGGCGGCCTCTGCCTCGTCGGAAGCGTAAGGATCCATTTGGACACAACCCCCATCTGCGGTAAAAAGCGCTTTGAGATCTTCTATAACATTCATCCCCACAATGCCTGGGAGCCAGTTAGCTTTGCCTAGCTGAGGGTGAGTGTCAGTGAGTACAAAAATGCACTTCTTGCCAACCACTCTCCCGGCGCATTCAATCTCGACCTCCAAACAGCCCAAGACAGGAATTTCGAGCCCATTTGCTGCTGTGAGCTTGATCCAGTCTGCTGACCTCAGCTCTTGTGGCCCAAAGCACCTACGGAAATGGGACTCCGTAATAGCAGTCACATTTGACCCCGTGTCCCAGAGGCAGGTGGTGTCCACTCCCCCTATTTTAAGGTGAACAGTGCAACACTTTCCGAGAGCACTCCTTTTGAGGCTCTCTTCCACCTCTGTCACGAGACACTCAGCTGCTTGGTGCCCAATGGTCGGTGTGGTGGGGTGTTTCTTAGCCCCATCCCTGGATTTTGGATTGCCAGGAAATACCGCCTGGGTCGGTCCGTAGGGATAGGAGCCAAAGCCCCTTTGTCTGCTTTTTTGGTACAGCGCCGGCTAGTGTGGCCGGGTTCCCCACAGCTGTAGCAAATGTATTGCCCTTCACTGTCTTTTAGCGGTGTTCGCCTGCGCTGGGTGCTCGGCTGGCTGTTTCCCCCTTCCCTGCTCTTTAGCGCCAGGTATAACTCTTCCTGGTGGGCAGCTAACTTTCTTCTCTCCTCGTGGAGCATCTCCATGGTGAGGGGGCACTGCCTATCCTCAACTGGCGCTGCAGCATTCACCGCACCTCTAGCCTTGGGCCTACTTTGGGAGGCGAGAGGGAGTTGGGCTTCGTCTTCTTCGGACCAGTCAATTGCGGCTTGCAGCAGCCCAATAAAGGTTAGGCCTTTCTCTTCCTTAACCCTCCTTTTCATTTCCCATCTCAAAAGGTCATCCTGCAAGTCCAATACTAGCTGTTCCTTCAACACTGTCTCTGTGTCTGGAACGCGGTTAGGTTCCCGCCTCCTAATCAAAGCCAGCTTCTCCTGTAAGTCATAGGCATAAGTTCTGACAGTCTCACCTGGCATCTGCCTTCTCTCATAAAACTCCTTTAACCTGGTGCATATTGGGATTTTGTCTACATAGGTTTGGAGGAGAACGTCAAATATCTCCTCAACAGACCCTCCTGCCCCACCCAGCATGAACTTAACAGTTCCCCTAGCCTCATCTTTTAAGTGTTGCTTAACTAACTCTACACGGTCCTCCTCTGGCATCTTCATGACTTGGAATGCAGACCTCATTGCGGCAATCCACCCTTCCACACTATCATCCCCGCTTTTCCCAGGGCAACCACTAAAATCTGTCAGTTTGTGGTCTCGGTGGACATAGATTGCTCTCGGGGCTTTTAAAGCTTGGGCCTGTTGATCAATCACTGCCTTTGCGAGGGAAAGAGCCTCCCTCTGCTCTTCCCGTGCCTGCTGTAAGGCACCTGCCTACTCTGCAAGCTTCGCCTGTAGTTCATCAAAGCTCTTTTTCAAATCTTCTAGTACAGACATGTTTCCCTTAGCTTTCCTCAGCTCTATTCTTTGTAAGGGGCTACTAGCCCCGCTATGTAGGGGTGAAGAGGCACACAGGCTGCCCTGAATGACTAAAGGGTGGTGGGATCTGAGTCCATGACCCCCCAGTAGAGTTGACCCTGATAGTTACTTCTGTAAGAATGGTTTTAGCTGTCTGGCTGCTACAGGCACAGAAGGGGGCTCCGGGGCCCAAACCTGCGAAACAACGACTGCCTGGCGCACACTGTACTGTTGAATATTAACACAGCCTCGCTTACCTCCGTTTTTCTGTACCTAACCA
>NW_005187916.1:104921-105557 GCF_000239375.1 Pundamilia nyererei
GGGCCCAAACCTGCGAAACAACGACTGCCTGGCGCACACTGTACTGTTGAATATTAACACAGCCTCGCTTACCTCCGTTTTTCTGTACCTAACCAGACAACTCGGGTGCCCCTACTCCAAGGCAACCTGAGTTAGACAGAAGCATACAACAACTTTTTAAACAACGTGGCCCCTTTTATTTGTTCGGATGGCCCTCGTGAACCAAGATTGATTATAGATGTTAACAGTGCCCTGGAGAGCAAAGGACGACAGAAAGGAAACTCCCCAAGACCAAATAAATAAAAGAAGTAAAATAAAATAAATCAAACAGGCTGTTGTAACCCAATGTTGTGAGTTCTCAACCCCTCCCACCACACTAGCCACCGGAAAAGGGCGCAAAGATCACAATACAGCAGAACAATTAAGGTTAACACAGAAATTCTCTTATCTAGAATATTTAACACAGCTTCGTCACGTTACTTGCAATGTCCAAACAGCAAAAAAAACCAGTTCCAGTCTTTACAGTAAAGTCCGATCCAGTGAATTGTCCCTGGTATGTGAAACCAATAAACAGTTCTAGGTGTAGCTGTCGTGAACCAGAATTCCCGTCTGTTAGGCTGCCCAGAAATTCCACAGCCGGAGCAGGATATCCAGTCT
>NW_005187916.1:106417-113237 GCF_000239375.1 Pundamilia nyererei
GAAACGGAGGTGAGTTAAAAGGGAAGGGCAGCTAGCCTTAGCTCTCACTTAGCTCCCCTGCATGCGCTATCTCCGTCGACACTACACCCCAGCGCCGCTCCCGGAGGTCCGCTGTAACCGGAGTCGGATTCCACACACGGAGGCAAACTCGACATAAACTTGCTGCAATCCCATCCGTTGCCCCACTAACCTCCTGGTTACTCTTCGTTCGGGTTCGTTCTGACCGCAGGGCTTTCCTGGTGTCTTCTGCTGTAATGGCACGTGCGCGATCATTATCACACACCCCGCTCGCAGCGGCAGTGCACCTCCCTGTTTTTTTTGCGCAGCCACGGGCTCTCCTCAATATGTCACTTCCTCTTGGCTTTTTCAGACAGGCCGCTAAAGGCCCTACGTGACAGTTTTCCACAAGTTATATGCACGTGCCCTCACATTTATAAATAATATTAAATTAGGCGAATTTTCTTATAGATATTTTTAAACTGGGGTAGACTTGATTATGAACTGGAAAGGGAAAATGCTAATGTACTTACAAATTAAAAACATGATGCATTTAAGGTAATCGTTTTTCATTTTTATTTAAAAAGGGAATTTGTTCCACTGTGCGATGGCCGGGTGTCACGGCCCAGCGGCACGAGGGAACAGAGATGGACACAGGTGCAGAAACCAACCCGGAAGCGAGACAATAAGGCAACAAACGATTTATTTCCGCCCACAGGCAAACACAAGCAAAAAAACAAAACGACGGCACCACACTAGTGGCGCGTAGGATAATCTAAGATAACGGAGGGTGACCTAGACACCTCTAGGAGACAGCTGAACAGCAGAGGCAGCGGGGAGGTGGAAACAGGACTAGGTAGGGGCCGGGGCACTGGAATAAGAGGAGATCACGGTCAGTGGGATCCAGCAGACAATCAACGATCCTCCACAGTTGAATTGAGTTGCCTTACTGGGTTTCAGGTGGAGGGGACAGGTGGGGCAGAAGGCCCGGAAGCGGTCGAGACGTGGGGAGGCAGGCAAGTGAGTGGTGGGCCGGCAGGCCACGTCGTATCAGCAGCAAGCGGCCCAGGTCCAGGAAGGTGGGAGTGAGGGAGACAAGACTTCCACTCCAGGTGCTACCTATGGGGATAGCAGATACTCAGGCGATGAATGGTTGAGAGCGCAGGTCTGATATACTGCCGGAATCATTGCTCACAGGTGGTCAGCCAGGGAGGAGCAACCGACCTCCGCCTAAAGGAGGAGGGGCCGCTGTTGGAGACCTGCAGGTACCCACCCAGACCATGACAGCCGAGTCTGTTCCTTTCCATGGAGATAATTCCTCCTGCTTTTAAGAAGAGGCTGGAGTGCACAGAAACTGGTAGAGAAGCAGGTACTGTATATGGTCTTCCGGGGTCCCACAAGCTATCAGTTAAAAAGAATAAACAAATTAAATTGCTGCATATTTTGTAGAATTAACTTTTTTTTTTTTTTAATAAAATATATTTTTATTACATTAAATGTAAAGAGTCAAATGGAAGTCTGTCTAATTTTATTTAATGATATTTATATTATAAAAAGCAGATTTTTGACATTTTAAGTTTTTAATTTTTTCAGATAAAATAAACACGCACAAAACAAAACTAAACAACAAGAACACAAAGCTGGCAAACCCAACCAAGATTGGCCAAAATCAATTCAATATACTCCCACACAACAGAACTGCCCCTCTTCCTCGCTGGCTCCATATCCCTCAGTAGAATGATCAGTGGTTTGCTATCTCTCACCATCAAAACACTCCACAAATCCTGCAAATGATTCACTTCCTCATACATCCGGGATAGTTAGTGCAGCAATGTTACTTGACAAATAGCAATACATAGCAAGTAAATAGAAACAGAATAATGTGCATAATGTGCAAAAAAAAAAAAAGGTCAACACAAATGGGACAAATGGAGAGCATTGCAACTGCTCATCCACTTTGTCACAAGGTTGTTTTCCAACCCCTGAAGTGCATAAAGATAGATTCCTGTGATTAAATCTAATGTGAAGACTTTTTTTTTACTGTTGGCTGGTAGACCTGTTTTTGCTCCCTCATTTTCAAGTGCTAAGATCCTGAAAAGGAGGCAGCAGCAGCTACTCCCATCTAATAAAGAACATGCCTGTTGGGGGGCCATATAAGATGGTTTTATTCAACGAAGGTGAACTTTTTTCCTAAGAGGTTGGTTCCTTTTAGGCATACAGCTTGGTTTTCTTTCTACTTATGTTGTAGTCTTTCCTTATTCAAGTGAAATATTGGTTTTGGTAAACACCTAGCTTTCTTCTGTTCTTTTTTCAGTTTATAATGAATAAATTTGTTTTCTAAGAATGCTACTGCATGTGATTTAACTCTGTGTGTTATGGTCTGCAGACCGTGGGACACTATGGCCTGAACGAGCCAGGCATAACAAGCGGGGGCTCATTTACTGCTAAATCTGCAAAATTCTTTAATGTTAAGGCTGTGAATTTGGTTTAGGAGATACACAGCAGCAATTTTACGTTTGACTGAGAACTGTTGGGGAGAACACTTTTTGTCTGACTTTTGATGCTTAGAAAAGAAAAGGAGAGATGGGTGGAGAACTCCACGAGGAGGCCACAAAACTAGGAGAGGGCAAAAAGTAATAGAGTTTATTTTAGCAGGATCCAGTGTGTCTCTCAAACAAGGAAACAATATTAAGGGTTTGCTCTATAAGAATGAAGCAGGGTGCATCTTCTTTTTGGGAAAAATGTATTATTGAGATGCTTTATCAAAAACAAAGAAAACCACTGATCCAGTATTAAGACAGAGAAAGCTTTAGCTCTTAAGTTATGTGTTGACTAGCAAGACAGAAGTTTTAGCAGCTGTAGTGGTGTTAGCACATGTTATGAGCTAATGTTAATGGTTTCATAACAATGCAAATGTGGCCCTCTGAGGTAATTTTCTAAAACAAATTATATGCAAGTCCAGCATGGCTGCCCCGAACTACCAGCGGTCCACAACCCCCGGGCCACGGACCAGTACTGGTCCGTGAGTCGTTTAGTACTGGGCCGCAAGAGTTGAGGCTCTTAAACCTTAAACTGGTCAGTGGCGCAAAAAAGGTTGGGGACCGATGCTCTATACCACCAATTAACCCAAAATATCTCCTGGAGATGACTCAACAATTACAAGGAGAGCATACAAACTATACAAAGAAAGGCCTCTTAAAGTGGCAACTGTTAGCACTGTATAGCAAATTTGACTTTTTGTTTAGCTCTGCTGCGTCACAGCAAGAAAGTCCTGAGTTTGAATCCCCCATTTGGCCTTCCTGTGTTCTCCCCATGTCAGGGTGGGATCTCTCTGTGTACGCCAGCTTCCTCCCACAGATAGTGGAGTTAGATTAACGGACGATTCTAAATTGACTGTATGTATGTATGGTTGTCTCACTGTGTTAGGCCTACAACATATTGGAGACCTGTCAAGGGTGAAGCCCTCTTGCCCAATTATAGCTGGAATAGTCTCCAGGCTCCTGACCCACCCAAGACCTTGAATTGGATAAGCTGAAGAGCATGGATGGATGGAGCTACAGAAACAAGTGTCATCATGAATCCCACACTGGAAAAATCCAAATTTGGTAGTTTACCAGTTATAATGTTATGATTTATTGAATCAAATGCTTTAGTTTAGATCAAGCAGTATAGCCTCATCCACAGTTTTATGTGGTAGCTTCTAGAAGCTAGTTTCTAACAGTTAATAAACTCACCGAGCTCTTTGATTGGAAGCTCTTGTGTCTAAATTTACCTTCAAATTTAAAAAATTTCAGTTAATATTAATATTATTATGTTTTTCAGTTCATTTTATTTTATTTTTAACGTAGGAAGGAAAACGTAGGAAAAGCCAGGATGTCCCAGTGTTACATTGGGCAGCTTACATTTGTGGATCTGTGAGATGCTGGCAATGTTAAATTTGCCCCAAAACCCCATGTGGGCATGCAGTATGATCTGTGCGCACGTTCTAAGGTATTGTGAGCGAGAGAGATGCTATGTGTAGTTTTAGACATTTGCATGCACAGAAAGGTTTTTAATTTGTGTTCGTGAATTGTGGATTGAAGCACACACATGAGTACTCAAAAGTTCAAAAAATCATTGCACGCATTTGTAAATCTTATTTTTCTTTTGTGGATTATATTATATGCACTTACAGTTCTTTGGAGACAAATTTCTCTCCATAAATATTCATATTAATTCAGAAGTATACAAAATGTCAGTTGACAAATACTGGGAAACAGACCACTGGGAAGGATGTGATACTTTAATTAAGGCAGAGCTGGAATAGGAACACAGTCTTTGCTCAAATCCTGAAGTCCAGTCAACTACAGAAACCTGTTTTATTTTGAATAATTATAGTTTAGTCCTTATTTTCCATTTAATTTAATCTGAGCAGCATATTTATTTAGTATTTAAAGTAAGAACTGCTTTATGTCTGGGACAATCATACAAATTTTACAGTAGCCAAATGTTAAAAGATAGTCTTATCTTAAAATAATTGGTATTTTTCTAATGGAGTGGCAATCAGCATGCATCAATTAATAATAATATGAATCTAATAACTAATGCAATATCACACTTTAAAAAGTATAAATTAAAATTAAAATCTTAATTTCGGGAATTCCAGTGAACACAGATTTCTGGCAAAAAATCCATGACTTTTTTTTTTCAGGTTCAAATCGGGGTCCCCAGGGGGCGGGGTTTAAAAGCATGTGTGTGCGTATGTGAGAGACTGAGAGTGTGGACTTATCCTCGGTCCTCAACTTCTGTCTCCAATCACCTGTGAGTGATCACACACCACTTCCTAAGGTTGGAAAACCCCAACGTTCAGCCAGCAAGCTGAGGGGATACTAGGATACCCACCCCAGCCCGCCGCCTCTCACCAGGGGCCCCATGAACTAAGGCTCGGGCACCCTCCCTGGTCTCGATTCCAGGGCGGGGCCCCAGTAACCCTATCCCGGGCAGGGTGAACTGTTCCCTAGGCATTCCTCTGAAAGGGGTCTTCTGAATTGCTTTTTGTCTGGTCCCTCACCCAGGATCAATTTGCCATGGGAGACCCTAACAGAGGGTAGACCTCCTGGACAACGAAGTCCCTGGGATTCCTGGGACACAAATCCGATGGGAAACAGTGTGATTGTAAAAATTGGTTTGACAAGTGTTGCATTATGAAGCAGGGTGAGCTGTAGCATCAAAGATTAACTCAGCAGACACGGACCAATAATTTTCTGTTATTGTGCTACGCCTGCTTTTGGCAGAAACCTGCTATTGGCAGTAAGAGAGAGTATTTTATGTTGCATTGATATTCTGGGGGCTAAGTCTCATATGTTGCTGACATGTTTTACCTTTCTTATAAAGGCATAAGATTTGATTCTGAAAACTGTGCAACAAACCTGTGACAAAGTGTAATTTATCTTTATAGTTTTTTCTTCTTTTATCATACATTCTGTAGAAATTAAAGCTAAAAAATAATAGACTGAATGATGTTCAGCATTAAACAGCTCAAATTAATAAACCTATTGCACTGTAAAATCTAATTAGTTCACAGAACTCAAAAAAACTATGCAAACTCGTTGCCTCAAAAAAATTGAGTAAAGTTTTACTTAAGATGATTAAGCTAGGGCAACTTTCCCATTTTGAGTACACTGTACAACCTCGTTAGTTCCCAGAACTCAAAAAAACTATGCAAACTTGTTGCCTCAAAAAAATTTAGTAAACTTTACTTAAGATGTTTAAGTTAAGGCAACTTATTCACTTTGAGTACAGAGTAAAAACCTATTTCGTATCCAGAACTCAAAAAAATATATATGTAAACTTGTTGCCTCAAAAAAACTAAGTAAAGCTTATGTTACGTTCTTAGTCTAGGCGAGTATTGAACGCAACAAGAAGTTGGCCCACTCAAACACCACCCAAGCAAGAACACCAACAACAATATCTTTTTAAAGTGCTAAGCAGCCATTTATTTTCTTCAGCAGTGAGCAGTGCCAAAAATAACAAACAAAACTCCCTAATGGTCCCTACGCTTTCCTACACAAAATTAAAACCAAACAAAAGACAATTCACTTACCTAACTTCCTAAATGAAAAACAGGAGAAAACGTAATCAACAAAAATGGCTTCTCACGCCTAGGCTGCTGCAGTGAAGGATATATATACAAGGTGAACAAAATACACCATTGCTACTTGACAACTCTATTTACAGCTATTTACAAAATTGAGGTACTAACGCCAGACACACACACACACACGAGGTGATACTTGCAAATCACTTTGTCAAAGAAACACTACACAGCAACGAATCAAAACACAGGTTCTTTGTTGGATGGTGGCGGTTAGGAGAGAGGGAGCAGGTGGCTGTCATCTGGTAGCTAAATACTGGAGGTGGTTATCCAATTATCCAATCCAAGGACAGGAAGAGACTCCACCCAACTACTCAGAAGGCACGCCCAGGTGTCCAACTCCTAAAAGAGAAAGGGGAAAAAACCCACAGCCATCCTCTGATGGGAGGAGTCACGCATAAAACAAAACACTGACAACATTGGATCGTAACATTTCCCCCTACCCAAAAATCAAACATTTAACCCCAAATGAAATGTTTGATTCATGACCTAGAGAGGACATCAGTCATGACGTTCTCTAAGCCCTTTTTGTACCGGATGTCAATGTTGAAGTCGTGGAGGAGTAAGGACCAGCGCATAAGGCACTGGTTGCTGTTCTGCAGGCGACGCTGATGGCTGGAGCAGGAGCAGGCCGCTGAAGCGGTCCCTCGGACCCTCCAGCGAAGACAGACGAAGGCCGGACGGGCCCCT
>NW_005187916.1:114640-133167 GCF_000239375.1 Pundamilia nyererei
ACAACAACATTCCCACTGCATAGTTGGTGCCTAAACTGCACACATTATTGGCAACATGCACAGCTGTAACAGCAGGGAATCTGCATTTCACCAGGTCTTTTAGATCATCCTTAAGCACATCTAAAGAGACCTCTGTTGTTTTTGTGACTACAAGTGATGGTTTGACAGAATGTGATTGATGATATCCAACCATGAGCTGGTGCTTATTTGCAAGGGACAGCAAAATATTCCTGAAACAACCAATGTGTCTGACCACCTTCTTGAAAAAGCTGTGTTTGGCCTCGAATCTCATTGTCCAGAGGGCAGCTAGGGGGCCAAATTCCCGAATGAGCTGAGGATAGTGCTCAAGGAAATGGTGCTTGGGAATGAGCTTATGTTGAGGGAAAACATCAAGGAATCTGCTTCGGTGTTCTGAAATGATGCTGTCAAGATAACAAATGCTTTCTTCAGTATGGGCTCGAGACATGGCAAGGTCCACAATGTCTTTCAGTGTCATCAGCATCTGCCATACAGGCTCTTGTTGGGGTACTTTTAAACCTATAATCAGAGGCAAAAGACGTAATAAGCACCAATTTTCATGTGTGTTGCCCCCTACTGATTTTCGAGTCAAAAAGTTAGCAGGAATGAGATGAGGGCGATTTGTTTCATTACTCCACTTGTATGGGAAATTGGAAATGGCATCATTCAGTTCCATAAGAGAAAAATATTTTTTCTTGATCAAGTTATCAAATGCCAAAGCCAGTTCCACTGGAACAATGCCCTACAGCAGATCATGTAAAACATCTGGAGGGTAACCAGATGTAACATGAAAATGCTCAAGTTTTTCTGACAATGCACACTGTTTTTTTACACCATAACAATGAGGGTGATCTGGACTAGACACAGTTGTGTGTACATGCAGTGTATGTTGATCTTTGGTTCTTTGATGAAAAGACCCAGATCTCACTTCATTGGACTGAAACTAGGATCGCTCCCCAACACAAAACCGGCAGATGTATGACCCTGCAAAGCTTTCGACAAATCCTGCCACAGAGTTTGCCCCCAAATTATCTGCCACCACACTGACCACAGTCCCTTTAATGGCTTTCCCTAACGCTGGAACAAAAAGAAAATCTTTCTCCAAGCTTTGGATATCTGTTAAACGTGGCTCTAAAACTCGCTGGAATCCAAACTGCTTGGTGTCTTCAGCCTTACACAGAATTGCAAGGTAGATTGATGTCAATGTGGAACGTAACTGCACTGGAATGTTTCCCAACACCCAATAGACAGCTGTGACTTTGTGCTTTTTTCGAGATGTCCCAAGAGGATTACATACCTCAAAGTCATCAACGTACAGGATGAGACTCACTCTGTTCTCCTCTACAGAGAAAAACTTGTTGTTTTGATAGTGAGATCCATCACGAAATGTCTGGTACTTAGGACAACTCAAATAAATTGAGTTGATCAGCGTTTTTGCATAAAAAGTACTGGTAACTTACTTACATTGAGTTCTAATAACAAATTGATAAAAAATTGAGTTCAGCCTACTTAATATTTTTATTAAACACAATATTAGATTTTACAGTGTGTGTAATCAGTAGCTTTGAAACACAGTCTGACAGTGAGACATCAATCAAATGTGCAATGACAAAAAGAGAGCATTTATTTGTTTGTACAAGGTTAATAACTTGTACCACAGATCAACTGTGCAATACTATAAGAGAAGGTGTGTGTGTGTGTGTGCGCATTTCATTATGGCTAAATGAGAAAGACAAGGTATGTTGTGTTTGTTTTTTACCATGGTTGAGGCCAGTTTACGGTGATTAGTATATTGATAGCACATCAGAAACAGAACAGTTAAGACATTTGTGTTTCAGACAAATTGTAACTGTAAGCTGTAAACAACATTAGTTTCTTAGGTTTAGTTTTGTAAATGTGAAACATTTTGTTTCATGTCAGAAATCTCAAGCTGTTTATTTGAAAAGTTATTAACATGTTAATATTTGATTTGAGAAATCCTGCAGCATGCACATTGAAGTGAAATAGAACAGTTGTTTTTTTTTAAACTGCTAATACAGCTAATACAGTAATAAGTTCATTTTAAAAAGTCAGAGACTGAGCAGTGTCCATCAACACATATTAAAATGAATAAACTCAATTGTGCATGAGGTGTGACAGCCTGTCTGCTTATTGAAATTATTAGTCTGTTGAAATTGCAATTACACCAACAATCACATTTGGGTGTGATGACATTTTTCCATTTGTCGCCCGTCAAAACACACTTGGTAAAAATGTGTGGGTGTGCCAGACACTCAACATGCATTTTTCATCTTAAAGAGATATGTACTGATGGAGGCTTCCTGTTTCGTTATTAGTCTTTTACTGAAGCCGCTCTGAAAAATTAAGACGGACTTTTGCGAGATTCTCGCAAAAGTCCGTCTTAATTTTTTTTTCTCCCATGTCCCCTGCGGGGCTCCGTAATAAATAGTATTTGTTTATCTATCAAAATATTGTCATAAATGTTTAGAATTAGTTCCTCAAATGCTGTTTTTAATCATTTTCCCCTCATACTTTTAATATTTCACAAGAATTCTTTTTCATATGTTAAAATGTTTTCCATTCCAGTAGTTTAAGTGGTTTTAAATAAAGTGTACATGTAGCCATGTTGCCAATAACACGTTTCTTTGTAGAAAATTTAATTATATTTCAGCTGTCCCTAAATAACATGCTAAACAGTGAGGAGTTAATCTGAGTGGATTAGAAACGGAGTGAAACCAATGTGGTAGATGCCATTCAACGTCATGATTGTTTACTGGTATTAAGCTATTTCACAAGAAAAAAATTTTTTTATAAACAATAATTAAAGTGACGCCGACATATCTGCTTGATTCTAAAAATAAATGCGAAAGCCACTTACATAATATACTAGATCTCAAACATTGTTCATGGATAAATAATGCTTGTTAATAAAGTATTATCAGTTTTATTAAGACAAAAGGCCTTTCTTCTTTATGTTTGTTCAAGTGTTTATGGTATTCAATCATTCCTGAGCCTTATTGTTAGGTAGTTTATGTGAGCTTTGATTGGTGATACCATTGCTTGGCGAAATTATCAAATACTGAAGATACAAATCAAGAAAAGAGTTTTTCCGGCAGGTCTGGCAGACAGACTGAGCTGTAATCTTTGCAGATCAACTGATCTTGGTGTTGGCCAACATTGCATTTAACACATTTAAGCTGTGTTGTGGAAGTTTTCCATTAAATAAAGTCTGCAGACAAGTGGTGAGAGGTTGCTAACATTCTTTAATAAAAACACAAAGAACAGAAAACCAAGCTTGGTGGAGAGCCTGCATGATCGCGGGCTGACTGTCTGCTGGCAGACGGTCAGCAGAGTCTCACCTTGAGCCTAACATGGCTCTCAGTTAAATACCTCCTTCAGGAACAAAAGGCAGTACACAGCTGTTTCACACCTTAAGGTTCACACTCCCTTGCTATTCAATTCAATTCAATTCAATTCAATTTTATTTATATAGCACCAAATCACAACAAAAGTCACCTCAAGGCGCTACATACTACATACATACCTCCCAGAGTCCCTGAAGAGACAAAAGATTCTTCCTGTGGAGTTGTCTGCTTCACCCAACTTCCAGACCCCCACCATCTGTCTAACTGTATGAGTGTGAGACATGTTAAAACCCAGTGGCACCAAGGCATAATACAATAAAATAATGTGATTAATACATAAATAAAATAAATTCCTATACAGCTGCATCAGTTCAAATGTTTTCAGTCCCATTGCAAGGTATATAAAATCCAACACCTAGCCATCCAGTCTGTCTTTAAAAGATATTTGTGAAGAATGGGTCATTCTAAAGAGCTCATTCAATTTGAGCATGGTACAGTAATATGATGCCACCTTTGCAACGTGTCAGTTTGTCAAATTTCTTCCTTCCTAGATTTTACACAATCAACTGTAAGTGGTGTTATGGCAAAGTGGAAGATTTTAGGAAGCACAGCAACTCAGCTACAAAGCGACAGATCATCTAAAGTTGCATAGAGTGGTTTTCTAGTGCTGAGGCATAGTGCACGAAGATCACAAATGCTCTGTTGACTCAATAACCACATTTCCAGCTATGATAACTGTTGAGTAGTTACAGTCTTTTGGAAGTTATATATAGTGTTTATAGTGCATATCTGAACCAGTTAGAGCACCAGATATGATGATCAATGTGCCAAGGCATTTGAAAAAAAAGGTAGACTTGATATTTGGTATTTATTTTAGAGTATAAGATACTGTTGTTTTTTGTTGTTGTTTTGGTTTGTTTTAATCTAGATAGCTGCAGGGAATACATGGTGTACATGGTCTCTGTGAAAAGTACATAGAAAATACACATCTATCTAGCCACACATGGTTACTTGCTTTATTCATTAACTGTGCAAACTCAAAATATTTGAGGATCACTGCTGCTAGTTAAGTGTACTGCTGTTTTCAATGCCGTATTATTGTCCTACTCAACTCTCTGAGTCTGCCTTATTCAGGAATTTGACGAAATATTATACACAAAACCAATTCTTCTCTGAAACCGAGCCACTGAATATCATTCAGTTTCTAACTGACAATATCTTGAAAGAACAGGAGATACAGTCGTATGGCTTTACACTTGAGTCTTTTAAAAGTTGCCACTGGTTTTTGGACTGCAATTGTGTTCATCATGAACACAGATCACAGTTGCACTGCAACGCTTGTTTAATAAATGGTGGATGGTTTAATTCTTGTGTGAATGGGTGTGAATGTGACATGATGTATTAAGTGCTTTGAGTACTCCAGGAGAGTAGAAAAACACTACATAAGAATACGTTCATTTACATGTTCCTAATAAAAAAATTACCCTGAAAATGTAATGGAGAGGTATTTGCAGAAAAATATGCAAGTATCCAATCTAATGATACTTCTCATGTAACATCTTTTTTCAGCCAAAAGCAATTTTTTGTATTTTTATGTACAAAAAATTGTAACCCTAACCCGTAAGTCTTAGTTTTGTGCGATTTTACTTTTCTATTTGCAATATTAAGTGGTCTCTGATAATAAGAGTTTCATTGTAATGTGCCATTGTTAACTGTATATGACAAGTGAAACTTGAGGAGGAGTTGGCGTTGTGAGCGACCAGTGCACTTCTGCCTGCAGTGTCCACTGATGAAAATCAGGCAGGTTTTCCGTGTCAACTGCCCCTCAACACCTTCCCTTGGTTCAGGAGGTATGTAGAGTGTTCCAGTAAGATACTGAGGTATCTAGTAAACGCAAAGGTATCTCTATATACTCCCAGGTTTGATGGATGCCAAGTTTTGGTGGATCATAATTTACCAAACTCTGGTTTGAAGAGAGGCATTATTGGAGAATTAAGGCAATGAGAATAGAATTAAGGGCACCTGACGCATTCTTTGATTCTGGGGACACATTGGCTGGGGTTTAATAACTTCTTGGGGCAATATGTGGGGACATGTAGTGACTATGTTGTAAACAGTGGTGATGCAAGGTCATCTGACTTGGGAGGGCGAGACAGCAGCACCTCCAGCGATTCACTTCACAGGAGATTTCCCACTAAAGCAGTCTCATGATAGCACTCTACACTCAGCCTTTGACCAAGTGATAAAGTGCACCCTAACGTAGCGCTGACATAACCTCATTTTGGTTCATTAGACACAGTGAGTTATGACACTCACCAAAAAGAAACACACTCAGTTGTTGTTGCCAAAAAGATGCTGAGAAATTATTTTTAACCCCATGGCGGGACATATGGAATATGAGGAAAAACATACTGGTGTGTGTCCTGCACGGACTATCACGTGCAGGACACACACCAGTGTTAACCAGCCAGCTATTCCAGAAGCACCTTTTCACCCATTACCATCAATGGAGATCCTGTTTGAGTGCATTTACCTTGGGCCATTTCACTGGAGTGCACACGGCTATAACCTTGTATTAGTTCTGATGGATTATGGAATGCAATGGTTTTTTATGTCATCTCCTGAGTCAGCATCTCAAAATAGGGGCACATTATTCATGTCTCGCACACTACATGAGCTGTACAAATTGCTGGCCATTAAATCAGTATGGACAACCCAGAGAATGATAGATTGTTGTAGCAGCTGAACAAGACTTCCAAGTTCATGACCTGTGAGTTCATTAGTGAAAAGCAAAATCTAGAGATGTCCCATTTGTTAAATATTACAATTTTGCAGTAGGATGCGGCATTAACGCGGTCATCACAATTAACGTGATTAAAAATATTTGACACTCTCGACCCATCTGGAGCGCAGAATGGACAAACTTTGGATAAACTGCCCAAAATGATTTAACAGAGACATTTCAGGGAGTCAGTCTGGGTTCATTGTTAATTGCGTTAGTTGTGATTACAGCGTTAGCACATTTAAGCCTCATTAACGCTGAGTAACCCTCATACAATCTGTGTTAACTTGTTAACACGAATTAACTATAAAATATATTACTCACAAAAGTTCTGTATTACATGGTACAGTAAAAAAAAGTCTTTATAAACTCATACTCTCTAATAAACAAAGATGTGTGCTTCCTTTGATCATGTCACATATCTTCTTTTCACTCTACTAGAATTCAGTAATTGTTTGTCTGGCATGATGCCTATGAATAACTCAGGTCATAAGCAAAAACAAGGGAGAGGCTGTTATCCTGAGCCAAGAAACTTTCAGGCTGACTGCTTGACAAAGTGAATCCTGTTACATGACATTGTCCATCATTATTGAAGTCACAACCTGCCACTGTTTTAAAACAAATAATTTGAAAATAGAGTTTATTGTTTTAGAATAAATAGTTTCCCTAACTTTTTAAACTAATGCAAATGAATATTTTTTTCCATATCATTTTAAAATAGTCATTCATATTTTTTTTCATTAAGAATTATAAAGGTGAGTAATAAAACAAATCTTTTGCATTTTTGTATAATTTTCCTTTACTGAGAATTTACGCTTCAAAAAATCTGTACTGTAAGTTGGCGGGGGCTCCAAACAAGCCAAACAGTACGAAGTGGAGAAAGATGTTTTTTCCTTGGACTTTGCAGATAATGGAATCTGCCAGTTGCCCTGTCCTCCACTCATAACCCCACACGTCTGTCGCCACTGCCATGACAGGTAGTGCCTAACTGGTCCAGAAGCTCGTCGACCCGGGCTTGGGGTAAGCATCAAACCGTGGCATCTTATTCACCTTGTGATAACCAACACAGAATCGTATAGATCCATCTTTCTTCATGATCAGAAGTATGGGGCTAAACCACACACTGTGCGACTCTTCTATTACACCCAGCTTCAGCATCTCAGCCAATTCCCCCTGAACTACTTGTCGTTTATGTTCAGGCAGCCTGTAGGGCCGTGAATGCACTGTCATGCTTGTCACGCATGACGTTGTTGACTGACCAGAGCACATCGTTCATGTCTTGCATGCTAAAAGGGCTGTATGAATTACTGGGCATTTGCAGTGTGCTTCGCATAGAGAATTCCCAGGCTGTAAAGAGACTAATATGATCTGTCAAACACTCTCTATATTGGTTAGAATTAAGATTATTTTTTATTTTTCCAGAACACGAGGGCAGTCTCCTTGGCAAAGCATGGGGCGGCGAGAAACATGTGAGCTGTATTAATCTCTGTAGTTACGTCATCCAAGTTGCCCAACAAGCAAACTGGAGGGGAGGCTGGAATGTTACATTTCAGACACTTTTATGAGTCTTCACATATCAAGCACCAAAACCTCTGAACTGGTGGACATAACCAAAGAGCATGGATGTAATTGTCAGGTGTATTGTTATAAGTTTATTTTGTGACCCAGAAAGAGTAATATTTCAAACTCCGCCACTCTGTGCTCCTCCGCCACTGCCTCATTTGAGTTTTGGATGAAATGGATTCTGGGATATTGCATTTTGTCATTTCAAGCTGATTGGAGACCAAAACAGCCAATCAGGTTTTTTTGCATCCAAGTCTGTGACTGGCTGGTTTTGTGGCACAAATATTACGGTGTACAGAAAGAGTTGAGCGCGCACGGGCAGAAATATTGAGAGCGCAAGCAACACATTGCGAGTAACCACAAATGCAAAAACTGAGCGAGAGGGGCTGCTATTGTGTGTGTGTGTGTGTGTGTGTGTGTGTGTGTGTGTGTGGGGATAATATCAAACACTGAAATACATTTTTTGCACGCAGCAATGGATTTTGTTCACTCAAATATAGCTTTTCTTCGCTCAAAATAAATTTCTCCTCAAAATGCAACACTTGCACCTGCAATTTCTTTTTTTACGTGCGCTCAGAATAGTGGCACAAAACCCCCCGCCATATTGGAGAAGCGCAGACAGGCAGACAGAGGAGAGCTTAAGTTTGACCAGATACCAAAACAAAAATAAAATTTGTTTTTAACTCTAGGAGTCTTGGCACACTGATCTCTCAAGGAATGAGGATATATGGCAAGGAAAAAAAATGTTGATGTCTGGCTGACAGCTTTTAATTAAGAAGGTGTGTACCTGAAACATTCCTTAAGCTCCACTCACAAGTATCTTGAAAGAATGTGAAACACTTGTTTTTGTTTCCCACTACAAGATACTGGAAATGTCCCGGCTTTAACTGTAATTACTGCACAACAAGGTAACAAATGCTCTGACTTGATCTCTTTATATTATCCTTTTAGGTATTTTCTTCCTCTAACATTACTGTCAATAGTAACTTCCTGGCTTTAATCTTCTAATGGAATGCAAATAGTTTAAAAACTGAGTTCATTTCCTTCCATGAAAATTCCCTCTGCAAATGTCTAAACTCCGCTCACCTTCCAACATCTCAGTTTGTTAAACTCTCAGGACATAAATTTGTTGACCAAAATATTATTATATAATATTAACAAACAATTAAAATGTATTTGAAGTATAGACTTTCAGCATTAAAGAAAATGACATTTAAGAAAATGTTCCATTATCAAATTTTTTTTTTTTTTTGACATTGTACACCAATTTTAGACACTAAATTGTAATTGGAAAATTAACTGACAAGCATTTTCAGGACCTAATGAGGACTGCCCCCTTGTTTCATGAAAAATGAATCAGACATAATATTCTTAACTACATTCAAAGTAAATTCAATGAATGTATCACTTTTCAAGTTTAAATATGAGACTGGAAGAGATGTCAGTGCATGAGATGAAGTCATGCATCATACACCATAAGCCAAAACTTATGGTGTATGTTAAAAGGAGGGGATTCGCTGACCAGCTAAGCAACACGTAAAGGCCTGAAAGACCACCGAAGGGCATGTAGTTTTTTTGGGGAAAAAAATAAAACTTTGTAACATCTAATTGTGTAGCACAGTGGTGCAGTGGCTAGACTGCCTACCTGAGCAATAGTAATAAGTGAAAAGTGCTAGTTATTGAGTGTCTGGACTGCATTGGCATCTCCAGTGTTAATGAGATGGAGGTTCTGGTTTAAGAGATTTACTTGCCGCCTTCAACTCAGTGTACAAACTATTATTTTAGGTAGATTAATAAGGGAATTAAAACTAGATGTCATGTAGCTTGATAATTGAACATTGAGACAGGTCCTGCCCTTTCTCATAAACCTAATCTTGTGTAAGGTTTTATATTCTGTAATTAAACTTATGCAAGGTAACTAGATAACTATATAAACTGGCACAAGTCCCTTGCAACTGATTGTTGCTGCATACCTACTTTTAATAAACGCCGCTTAGACTGAAGAGTACAAAAGGCTTGTTTCATTGTTTCATTACGTGTTTCTTTAACTAGAACTTTTATTTACATTGTTTGGTAGTCTAGGTTAACTTTCACTAATCACATGCTCTTATCCACTGCCTGGTTAATGCTTGTGATATTTTAACTTCTATTTTAATGGGTGTTGAGTTGGATTTTTTTTCTTTGTTTGTTTATTTCCAATAATGTTTAATATATTTACACTTTGTCTGGTTTTATTTGCTTAAAAAAATTCAAATTGTTAAAGTCTGTTGTGGAAAATGTCATATTCCAGGCCAGCTGGAAATTCAGGAGTGATTTATAATAATTCACTGAATTATTATTAAACTTAATTATTAATACCAGAAGCAGAAAAAGTCACATCAAAACACAGGGTGAATGTCAGACAATGGTGCTAAGCTTAAAGGTTTGCAAAGTCATTTACTACAAATCTTAAACACAGAGAAGCACACATGCATGCACAAGAACACATACACATGAACACAAACCTAATCTACCTTACACAAGAAATACAATGCTGTCAGAACACTTTTTGGTTCCTCTTACTATCAAAAAGACATCCAAGAAGACAGAGTAAAGGGTATTTTATTTCATGCCTTTAGCTTGTATGTATACCTTACTTTACTTGACCTTCTTGACTTGATGATGTTCATTGCTACAAGGTTTATTCATGCCAGGACATGAATAAACCTTGAAGCAATGAACACATACAGATGGAATGAATCCATTTTCTTATAGGAGACACACCTAACTCAGGACAGTGAGTTATGATGTGTTTATAAAGACATTTTAATGAACAGGAATGAAGAACAACGTAAAGGTGAAAGCCATGCCATGGTGAAATTATTTTATGTTAAGTTTAGAAATATACTTTTCTTCAAGTTTTTGATCCAAACATTTGCACATTACCAGGAACGAAAATGTGTTGGTATGCTGTGCATTACTCGTACGTTTTCCTTCTCAGAAAGATACGGTATGTACTGGTGGAGGCTGGTGTGTTTTAGCTTTTTAATGAAGCCACTTTGAAAAGCACTTGGGGAATGTGGCCTCAGTGGCATGCACATTGACACAGACAATGACCTTTAATTTTCTGTTTAGCTTTAGCTTACCACTGAAAATGTTCCACTTTTATAAATATTTCTTTGCTTACAGAAATGTTTAGTTTGGATCTGAATGTAGTCAAATGACAAATGAGTTATGTCACACGAAGAAGCCACACCTTGTTTTATAAATAGCAATGAAAATGACGCACATGTACCTCCTCAGTTCTACAAGTAAATTTGAAAACATCAGCTTACATAACAAACTAGATCTCAAACATCATTCATAGATAAGTAGTGCCTATTAATAAAGGATGATTAGTTTTATTCAGACAAAAGGTTTCATTATGTTTTCTTTGTTTAAGTGTTTATGCTATTTAATCACACCTAAGCCCTATTGTTAAGTTGTTTATGTGAGCTTTAATCAGTGATCTCGTCATTTGTTGTTATGGAATTTTAATTAACAAAATCTACAGACAATGATGAGATAAGATAACCTTTATTAGTCCCACATGTGGAAAATTTGTTTTGTCACAGCAGGAAGTGGACAGTGCAAAAGTTATATAGCAAAAATTAGAATACAATAAGAATAAAATACTGTACCAAACTGTACAGAATAGAATAAAATAAAATACTATATACAGTAGAATAAATAGAATAAAATATACAATAGGATAAAAATAGAATACAAATACTTTATACAACTGAGTAAAAATACAACTTTGTCAGAAAAAGTATTGCACTTAGTGTTATTGCACATGTATGGATGTGTGTGTTTGATTAGTTGGAGTCATTGTTGTGGAGTCTGACAGCAGTGGGGAGGAAAGACCTGCCAAATCTCTCCATCCCACACTGTGGGTGCCACAGCCTTCCACTGAAAGAGCTGCTCAGTGCTGTCAGAGTTTCCTGCATGGGGTGGGAGATGTTGTCCATCAGGGATGACAGCTTAGCCACCATTCTGTCACTCGCCACCTCCACCACTGGCCCTTCTGATCAGCCTGTTCAGTCTCTTCCTGTCCCTGCAGGCGAGGATGAAGACGCGGAGGCTGGACCAGATGAGGAAGAAGACATGGAGGCCGGACCAGACGAGGATGAAGACACTGAGGCCGAACCAGACGAGGATGCAGAGACGGAGGCCGGACCAGACGAGGATGCAGACACGGAGGCCGGACCAGACGAGGATGCAGACACGGAGGCCGGACCAGACGAGGATGCAGACACGGAGGCCGGACCAGACGAGGATGCAGATACGGAGGCTGGACCAGGCGTGGATGAAGCTGATGCCGACGCTGGACCAGGCGTGGATGAAGCTGATCCCGACGCTGGACCAGGCGCGGATGAAGATGGTGGCGCTGCAGGCGACGGCGTAGGAGCCACAGGTGGTGACGGCGTAGGAGCCACAGGTGGTGACGGCGTGGGAGCCGCAGGTGGTGGCGCTGCAGGCGACGGTGATAGCTGGACAGGCTCCTAGTTCCCCCCAGCAAAAGCAGCAGGCTGAAGCGGTTCCCGAGCCCCCTCAACGGAAGCTGCTGGTGACGGTGAAGGCTGGGCGGGCTCCTCAGTCCCCCCAGCAACAGAAGCCGGCTGGAGCGGTTCCTCGGAACCCTCAGAGAAAACAGTCACAGGTAGTGGATGACAAAAAGTTGTCCAAAAAAACTACCTGGGTGAGCTTCTTGGGTGTGTCCTTAACAGAGATGGGCAGTAACGCGTTGTAATCCGATTACTTTTTCAGGTAACGAGTAAAGTAAGGGATTACTATTGCAAAAAAGGTAATTAGATTGTCGTTACTTTCCCATAGGAACGCTGTATTACTCCGTTACTAAAACCGTGATTTTTTTGCGAGAATGTCTCATGGCAGTGACGTAAGCGAGTGCGACGTTTGTGACAACAGCTGTGTGCAGATCAACAATGGATCATATGAGTGTGGGAGAGAGTATGAGCGTGCAGCATTTAAAGCGTGGAAGTACTGACCTTACTTTGAGTTTGATTCCATAAAAAGTGACAAAAACATTAGCGTCCGTTGTGCGTGGGAAGAAAACTTCTTTTTACAGCGAAAAAAAACCCCTAAACTTCCAAGCAAGCACCGAGTGTGCTATGACGTAATGGGAAACTCACAGAGAAACTCGCGGATTCTTCCACTGACCGCAGCACACCTGCACCAGGGTAAACCTCCGCCTACGCCACTCCTGCTTTACAGGTGAAAATAGAGCAACAGGACCGCTAGTCTTTGACTTTATTTATTTTCTGCTGTGTTTTACTTGCATCTATTTGAAAGAGTGAGTGTAAACACAAAAAATATTTTATTTTATGTTCTGGAATGTGCAGAAAATAAGTTTAAATGTTAAACAAATTTCTTCCAGTCAGAGAATGTTGCATATAATATAATTTTTTCTTGATGCATAAAGTTAAAAGGTTAAAACTAATAAAACAAGTTTTAAAAAGAGACTTTTCCATTTGATTACATTTTGTATGATGGATTATGCAGAAAAAGTAGAATTGGGCTGACAGATCTATCACTTTATCACCTACTCAGGTTGTAAATCGTGTTTTTAAAAAGTAACTAAGTAATTAATTACTTTTGAAAATAAGTAATCAGTAAAGTCACGGGATTACTTTTTTGGGGAAGTAATCGGTAATTAGTTACTGATTACTTTTTTCAAGTAACTTGACCAACACTGGTCCTTAACGTGAATTATGTCCCGGCAGTAATCTCATCGCTGCGCGATATACTGGAAACGTGAGTCCGCTGGATCCATCTGATGGTCGCATCGTACTGTCATGATGTGCAGTGTGGCAGGCAGGAATTGGACCCAAAATGCAAGACTTTCAAAAACTCTGCTTTAATGTGGGCTTGGCAGGAATACAGAACAGCATCAAACTAAACTGGGAAATGTAAGGATAAGAACTTACAAGGAAACACACAGCATGCAAGGGGAACCAACGTTAACGATGCGACAACAAGAACTAACTGAGAGGGACTAAAATACACTGGCAGGCACATGAGGAAACGAGGAACAGGTGGGCACACAGCTGGGACTCATGGACATAACGAGACACTGACCTACATAATAAAACAGGAAACACACAGACTATTTTACAACACAAACGCGGGGACCTGAACGGAGCACAAAGGGAAGACACAGGTAGGGATAATAAACACGCTGACCAAACCCAAAGAACTAATACAAAATCAGAATAAACTACAAAATGATAATAATAAACTCAAAGCGCTCGGTCACCGACCCAGAACCATGACACTTTCCCTGGTTGATCCTAGCTTTACTCTGATTTGAATCTTGATCTGAAATAAGTTGATTACCATTATTTCTTTCTGCAGGTAGGAGATATGAATTCACTCATAGAGGGTGCTATTAAGTAGCTATAGGGGTACAGATGAACTGTTAGCTTAGACAAAATGTCTAAATTAGGCTAAAGGCTGACATTCCATTTCCTGTTGCAGTGGTGAGCAGAGGCGAGCAAAAGGGGGGGAACGAGTGCACTAGACCATTTTTCTTTCAACACTTTACTAACACTTTACTTTTTCAGAGTTTAGATTAATATAAAATATAAATAGAATTTTATGACTGTTACGACCCAGATCTGCTAGGCGACAGGGGATGTAACATAAATGAGCCCAGAGACAGGAGGGTTAGATAAAAAGAAAAACGTAAGGTTTATTAACACAACTGAAAACCGTTAGTGAAATAACTCACTCGTCTCGTGTTTTTTTCCCCCCTGGAACATTCTCTCACAGTCTGTTCTCTAAAACCTAAAAGAGGAATTATGGATTGGATCAACTGGTCCCTAAATGCAATTGACACCCCTTTCTCAACGAGAACTGAGCATACCTAAAGTCAATGTCCAGCAAGAGACTCTTTATTGGCTCAAGCTTTTGCTCCAGATTTTGGATGAGCCTGAGTGCTGAAGATATCTACCTATTCGGAACCATGGTAACAGGGTTCTGGCTGATCGGAGCTGGCTTGGCCCTGACTTATCGAAGAATTAAGAAAGCGGAACCGGCTGTTCAAACCCCCACAAGGCTGCCCGCTGGGATTGGAACGATGGGAGAGGCGTGAGTTTCTCAAAATGGGCTCATTGAGTCAGCATGAATAAGATCTTGGAGAAGCTACGGCTGCTGTGAATACTCAGAATAAGATCTCTGACTGCAGACTGGATACATCTCGGAAGGGCTAGCCTGGAATAACATCTCTGGGCGCAAATCGGATGACATCTCGGGGAGGCACACTGCCGTGAGTTCTCAGAAATTGGCTCCTTGAGCACAAGAAATGACAACATCACAGAACGCAAGTATGGCGAAGCTCGCGGCTCTCCAACGGGAGATTGAGAAACCAGTATTGGACTGTAGAACTGCTTTGAAATTCATATGAGCTGTTCGCACTAAAGTAAAAAATAGCATCAAATATGCGGATAACCCTTTGGCGCCAGCTGCAAGGCCGGAGCTGAACAAAACACCCTGATAACGACTGTGTTTAGTCTGTTCCTTTCCATTCCATGCAAGGCCACCTGGGTTGGCTGGAAGACTGTTTACTTAGCCTGGCAGGGCGAAGGACACTGTCTCAGCTGAACTATGGACACGCACACACATACATATACTGATACTGATAAGCACTCACTGAAGCATCACCCTCCCTACCCCGGATCCAACGCCACCTCCAACGCTTACCTCCCCTCTGATGTGGACATCGGGTCAGTTGGAGGCGCAGTCGAAAGATTACAGCAGTCCCAGATCAGATGTACACACTGGAACTCTTTCCCATGTTGCTGTCTGTGTTTATTGTGCTATGGTGTGTTGATATCTGTGCATTCCTGTATTATCCTTCTGTGTTACACATTTCGATGTTTTTTTTTCCTCACTACCTGGCCTGACCTTTCTCCCCAATGTGATGTTTGTGTATTGTATGTACGGTCGGCAAGGTCTGTCATCTCGGTTGTGGGCAAAAGACCTGCAACTGACAAATAAAGGCTATCTCTCATCTCATCACTAGGCAATAGGGTGAGTTAAACAAACATAACAAACAACTCATATATTCAAATAACACTAATAACACCAGTAGAACACTAATCTTCTAAACATCTCACAGGCAGTTACTCATCACAAAGGTTGCAAAGGGCAACAATACAAAGGCAAAGGTAGGAGGGACAGTCTGCACAGTCTATTCAAATCAACAAGTCCCCCACGAATGAAGACTCCTCAGCCTTTTATACTCCCAGGTAATTGCAGGCAGCCGCGTCATTGGTCCGTCGTGTTCAAGGCTCCTGCAGCAGCCAGTGGTGTGTGTGGCACTCTGATCTGCATTAAGTTGGGCGGGCATAGGTCCCTGGCCAGCCAATCACCCATGAGTCCTGGAACACTTTGATTTCCATAGAGAAAGGCAGGGCCACATGAGGCCAAGTGCCATAACAATGACATATATTTGTGCAATAATCCTTTCTGTCATCGTTGTATTTTTACTCAGTTGTATATAGTATTTGTATTTGTATTCTATTTTTATCTTATTGTATATTTATTTTATTTTATTCTACTGTATATAGTATTTTATTTTATTCTATTCTGTACAGTTGTGTACTGTATTTATTCTTATAACTTTTGCACTGTCCACTTCCTGCTGTGACAAAACAAATTTCCCACGTGTGGGACTAATAAAGGTTATCTTATCTTATCTTATCTTATCTTATATTTATATTGTATTAATATTTATAATATCAAAATAAAAGTTATCTTTTCCACAGGTCAGCAAAAATGTATATGGGCCAGTAAAATTCAGCAGCTGATCTGTAGACACATTAGGCTAGACTCTGAATTATTATTCAATTAATTATTAATATCAGCAACAGAAAATGTCACATCAAAGCACAAGCACAAGAACCTCAGCGAATGCGGATAAGCTTGCTTCTCTTCATTGCAACCACCATATGCTCCTTTAAAGGTTTGCAAACACACATTTACTAAGAATCTAAAACACAGAGACACACACATGCATACACATGAACACATACCCAATCTAACTTACACAGGACATACAATGTTTTCAGAACACTTTTTGCCTCCTCTTACTGTCAGAAAGACTTCCCAGAAGACACAGTCTGCCCTCCAGCACTCTTAGCAGCAGAAGCAGCAGCAACCCTTCAACAGCAACATTGTACCCCATCAGGTACAGTAAAACATAGGCTGCGTTTGCTTTGCATAGTCCCCACCTAATGACAGTGATGTGATTCCATATTAGATTCTTGATGAATGTGGGTTGTTATTATTGAGCATAGTTCTAATTAACTTTGAACACCCGCCCTTTTAAACATCTCTGCACGCCCCTGATGTGTACCTTACTTTACTTGACCACAATACACGTGGACAATTTACTTCTTTATGCTTGTTTTCTTTAAAGCATTTATGATTTTCATATGATTTGTAAATGTAATAAGAGGACTGAGCTTTTTTTTCACATATTCGATTTTGATATGATATGTATTGGGATTGAGCTTTTTTTGACATGTTATTCAATTAAACTATTAAAATAGTGCAGTTTTTAAAATGAGCAATTAATTTTTAAAGACCTTTTGTTTTTTCTCTTTTGAACACTGTCTCTTTAAACAGATGTATGTCATGTTCCTAATGTTTTACTCATGAATCATTCTTACTGCTTCACATCACAAGAGAATAGCAGTGTTCACACCCCCAAGCAATGTCTAGATGCTAGATGCTAAGTCCTCCAGTTATGGAAGTCATATATGGATTGGTGGGTGGCCACTTGCTGTCTTTGCAGCATCTGACACCCACAATCTTTCTAATAATGTCCACTAAAATAAAATATTGGCCCTACCTGCATGCATTCTTAGAAGAGCTGAACTCAGGCCCTTTCCTGACAGTAGTCAGCTCTTCTCGATTCCACAAAGAATCGGCTCTTAAAGCCGGCTCATTCGCGAATGACACAAAAAGTAAATACTGCCCAGAGAGGGAGCTGCTCTAAAAAGAGTGCTTCTGTTTAAGGTTTGTTTGTATAATATATGTGAAACATTTGTTTTATATCAGACATCTTAAACTATCAGTAGTACAGTGTCTTAGCTTTTTTTTTTTTTTTTTTAGTGTTTATTTTCATAGCCTTTCTTGTTATTTCTGCGGGTACAGTAGTGCAGTATTAGTATTCTGCAATTCTAATCACACCAACAATCATAGCCTTGTATGACTTTTTCCCTTTGATGACCTTCTAAACATGCGTAATATGTACAGGACACACAAAAGCTATTTAGATACTGATAGAGGCTTTCTGTTCTGTTGTTAGTGTCAGGCTGTGCTGTGTGGCAGGCAGGAGACAGGACCCAAATGCAGGACTCACAGACGGAAAAATGAAACTCAAAGCACAGCTTAGTTTACTGGAGAACTTGAACATGAAAACAAGGAAACTAAAGCACGTAGCACTGACTAGAAAAGCTGGGGAAACTAGAAAACAAAACTGTAAGCAGAGAACTAGAATGTTACCAGAAACACAGAGGAGAAAACACAGCATGGTGAGGGTACAATGTGACAAAGAGCAGAGGAAAACACAGGGCTTATAAACACAAAGGGATAACAAGGGAATGAGACACAGGAGGAGAGCACAGCTGAGAGTTAATCAGAACTAACAAGACAAAGGAAGCAAACAGGAATACAATGTCAACAGACACACTGTCAAAGTAAAACAGGAAGTCTAACACAGATGACTTGACAGAGGCATGAACTGTGGAATG
>NW_005187916.1:146015-151435 GCF_000239375.1 Pundamilia nyererei
TAAAAGTACATAATTAACAAATGTATTAGGAATTATTTTAGTTGGCATTGATCTTATATACTGTAAAATGCATCCTATACATAAGCAAATCAATGTCAACAGTCCAAAAACAGGAATTGATATTTTCAAAAGAAGATGCCACCAAGGACCAGACATTAACCAAGCTATCCAGCCTTGTGGTGCATCTAGTCCTGTCATGCGATTCATTATGTATTTCTACAAGTAACAACTGAATGTCAAAAGTCAAACAAGAAGAATCATCATTCTCAAAAATCATATGTCATTACAATCCAACTGTATACAGACATAGGCATTTAAACGCATCAGTTGACTTCATTGTTTCTCCATGTGGCTCTCAGCTAACTTCAAAGCTGTAGCCTGGTCAACACCCTTCTTTATGACTCCTATCAACCCCCCAAATCTTCTCACTGTAGGCATCCTGTGGGGGTTAGAGTCAACTAGTAAATTATCTGCATTTACAACTCTTCTACTGTCCTGTTGTCACCACAGAAAACGATTTGTAAAGGAAATTGGATCAAGGTACTTTGATCTTCTTGGCTCAAAACCTCAACCAGCTTAGAGAAGTGTTCATGATGTAAATATAGACAAAAGGCTTCTCTGTTTACATCCTTCTTGCAGAGGACAAAAAGAATAGGTGACGTTGCACAAATTCCATGATAAATCTCCAACTTGGACTAATCCATTGCCCTTCATATACATAGGCAATTGGCCTGTTTCCAGTTCGCTTAGCTGTATAATGTCCTGCAGCAAGTCCGATTCTTTGATTCAGACTAGCAGGTCTGTCGTACCAGAGCAGTTCACCTTCCCAGCTACTGGTGAATCAACTTTCCATTCAGGTTCAGAGCAGTTGAAAAGTTGGCAGTGTTCCAAGTACGTCTACTCCTGGATGTGTTTCTAAGGCAACCAAACAAACTGTCTCGCTCCCAGTAATGCTATATGGCCACAGTCCAGAAGAATGTGTAGCCAGTGGCATCACAAGCATAACCATCGGTCTCGTTCTTTGTGTGAGCGATTGTGATCTTAAACTGCCACCAGTAGTTGTTGAAAACCCATGCGGGTACTGGGTGTGGTTTGCTCTGTCCCAGTGCGCTCCCTGTCATCCCACTCTGGGTCCACAGGCTCAAGAAGATGCACAGCACATTCCCAGCCATTCTGATGAGTACCTGTGGCTCAGTTGGTTTCATCACCGGATTGAGACGAGGGGCCCTGGAGGCTCCCCCCCCCCTTTGTACCCGGTCTTCTTGCCACTTACTCCGAGCTGGCCTGGATGTGTGTCACCTTCTTGCAGTGCGCTTGATGTATCCAAGTGTTTCTTCCAGCAATCTTCACTGCTGTGGTCGTCGTCAGCAGCACCCGATAGGGACCTTCCACCGTGGACTGGACCAGCACTTCCTCTCCATGGCCTTATCAACATCCAATCTCCAGACTTCAGATCTGCTCCTGCGGAGAAACAGAATCTTCTGGCAGATCATTTGTTCTCATGACTTCTTTACTTTTAAACATTTTAATGCATCTAATCTGCTAATATGCTCTCTTCTGCTTTTCTATCATCACTACAGAAGACTAGAACACTAAATGCTCTAACATATATAATCTCAAAGAGTCAGACTGTTCTCTGTTGGAGTAATCCTCATGTACATCTTAACTAATTCTATACAGTCTAACCATGTCCTGCCTGTCTTCCTAAGTCTTAACTTTGCTGTTCCATTAGTTCTCTCTGCCTGCAAAATCTTTTTTTTAAAGGTATTTAATCCTAGAGTGAGTATAAACTATTGCTGCCATCATTACTCTCCCTCCTGTGGAGACATGGCACAGCCCATGGCTCAAAATAGCAGCAGTCTTATACAAATTCTTAGGCAGTATTGGTTTATCACACAGACAATAAAGACCATCCTGCAAGCTCGCGCCTTCTGTAAGTCACAACCGTTTTCCTGCAGTAGGTGAGTGGCCCTATATGTCTACCAGTGCATTCCGCATAATAGACAACGTCTGCTGATGTTGCACTGCTAAAATGTTAACACCATGTTCTCCTAAAGCTGCCTCTCTTGCGATCTTATCTGCAAAAAGCATTCCCTAATGTAACTGGATCTTTCCCTCACGTGTGTGCTGCACATTTACAAACGGCAATTCTACTGGGTAATAACACTGCCTCCAGCAGATTTTGCAAGAGTTTGGCGTGTTCTACAGGTTTCTCTGTAGAGGTTGTCACACCTCGTCTCACCCACTGCACTACAAAGAGATGTACTGTAGCAAATACATGCTGGCTAACAATGTATCTTGTCACATCTTGTTTCTGCAGCTTCACACGCTTCCATTAAAGCTAGCATCTCTGCTGCTCAAGCAAATATGAAACATGCTAGTTGTCCTGCACAGATAACTTTCTCACTGTCTACTACAGTAAAACCTGTTTTAGTCTGTCCCTCTGCTGTCGTAAAACTCAAATCATCAACAAACCAAACCTTTCCCTCAACAAGTGGCACATTTGTTAAGTCATCCCTCAGTTTACACTCCTTCTCCACGTCCTCTCTACACTCATAAGAAGTGCCCTCTTCTTTTGTTGGCAAAAGGGTTGACAGATTCAGAATTGTGCACCACTTATGGTTATGTGTGGTTGTGAGAGTGATAGTAACATTAAAGAAAAGTGTCTTGTAGGTGACAGAAATGTAATTTTAGTCTGCAGCAGTAGACATCTACCTCGTGTGGAACTAACAATGTCAAAACGTTGAAATAAAGTATTTCCTGAAACATTGTACAGCTTAGGCTGCTGCACATACTGATCTCTTGCATGGAGGTAAAGCAAAAGCAACTAGAGCTAATCTTTTAGGATAGTAAGTTACTGGCCTCACTGTTAAAAGTGCTGTTAGTTATTTCACAGTCACCTGGCATTTGTGCTGTTCACAGAACCACAAGTCCATCGCTAGACCTCCTCTGCGCTGTCACTTATGGAGCTTGGCATGCTCCCTCAGGTTCTCATGTTCCAACGCTACTGAAGATTTTAAGGCAGAGCACGTCGTACACCTTAGTTGTCTTCCTCAACGTCAACGTCGAAACTCTTTCATTTTATTTAAGATTTGCTATTCAAAATCTCCTCGTGACAATCCTTTGGAAGCCCAGTAGCACAGCTCTCTGTGCTGAAGGTGATCTCCGATCCTCCTGAAGACTCTCTCCAGGCCTCAGCTTCCATCTTGTGGATGATCCCATCAGCCACTCCTTCTCGTCATGGCACCCCATGACATCTACAAATTTAAGAAATGACACTCCTCTTGCCACATGGCTTTTGCCATGTGTCAACTCCCCAATGAGACATGTACAAGAATGTTGCACAGTCTCCCTAAAACAATCTCCATGGTTTGTCCCTTGGAACAGCTTCACTCCAACCTGTAACCCTGTGTAAAAACATTAGTCAGCAATTAAATGTTTAGCTTGTTTAACTCCCAGCTTCAGCCTGTATCCTAGAAGACAAAGTCTTAAAGTTAAAACAACTTCACATTTGCAACCAACTGCAGCTCATAAGAGTAATAAAGTATTCAGCATCACAGAGACAAGGATCATTGCAGTTTTATTCTAAACTCATTAAACTCCTACTTTTTTCCATAATTTGTTCCAAATCATTTAACATCTCAGCGTCATTCCACATTGTAATCAGTGACTTCTCTTAAGTTTGTCACTCACCATAAGCCCAATAGTGGTCAGATAATGAGCCCCATGTAACTATTGTGTAACCACTGCACAACTGTTCAATTGTCACTTGTCTGTCTGTGCTGAATCCTTTACAAGCACTCTTAAAGAAAAACAAACATTAGCCAAACACACGGTTCATCCTGGTTGTCAGGTGTTGGCCATCCAGATTCCAGAGGTGCTGTGAAAGGTCATAAAGTTAACACTCTGCTGTGGAAAAAGTAACACTGGTTTCAAACACAGTATGTCTCAAACTGTATTCACTTCACCCCTGTAACATTCACATTTTCTCCAATATTTTCTCAACAACACTATGTAATTTCATCACCAACATATCGCCTGTAACTACAGTTTTCTGTAGTTTTCTGAACTACAAACTGGTGATCTGGAATTCTTTCACAGTATTTTGCAGATGGTGTGTTATTTACCATAAAGTGATTCAGAGTTATTCATACCAGAGTAACTAGAGAGGATCACATATTTTTAAATATATAACTTTCTACAGGACTGAATATATTATGTTTATGTAAAAGTCCGGAGCCTCTGGGGAGTATCCGAGTATTTATAACATTACACAAACCAAAGGTCTCATCACAGTGTCCATGAAATGCTGGGTTTATCCATCTCCTGGGGCGGGCCTACAGAGGAGTGCTGAAGATTTCCCTGTGAGGGAGCTGCTGTTGAACATCACGAGTCCTGCTTGATCAATGCAATGAGCTTCAGTGTTCCTGGTGTTTCTTAAATTATGTCTCTTTCAGCGGGTCAACAGAACTTCTGGCACAAAGACAGCTGTGATGAAAGAAAGGGAAGAAGTTTCTCCAAACCTCTGGACCCAGGAAACCCAGCTTGGTCCTGATGGTCTCCCTCACTAGTTTCTCTCCAGGGTGAATGTAGCTGTTGATATAATATGGATTATTATTAAATGAAAAGAACAAATTAGACTACACTACTGAAACCTCATGCTGCTGTTTTTAAAGTCTCCATGTTACCAGGCTATAGAGGGCTCTGAAGATTTAAAGATTTATAGAGATCGACAGACCACGTGACTTTTGCGCATTGCATTGTAGGTACGAGTGGCAGCAAAATCAAATCACAAAGCACTAACATTTCGAGTACCGGTAATCATTAGTTCTGTGGTTTTAATTCCTACTTGCATTTTATTTGCCCCAAAAACAGTTCCGTACAAAACGAAGGAGAACATGGCAGGTCCGTACAAAGACAGACTTGACGAAAAGGCAAAAAAAAAAAAGGTACAAAAAAACAATCAAAGGAGCGAAAAGGTTAGACCCATACGAGCATACAGAGTGGACTAAAGACGTTAGCGTGCTGCCCAACTTTCATCACGTTCATATTTACAATTATATGGTCTTAAGTGTGAGTGCATACACTCATGAAATGTTTAGTAACTTCAGATCCCTGCAACAAGCCCAGGTCCAGTTTACTTTGGTGTATCTATTTTGTGATTTAGACCATTTCATTTTACAGCTGTTGTTAAAATTGTTTCTTTATCTCCTGTACAGGCCAACACAATCTATTTGTCTTTTCAGGTTGTAGTATTACACAACATTTTCAGATCCAATAGAAATAAAATAAGTGTTTCATAATTCATTCAATTTATTGTTTTTATTTATAACTGGCATTGTTTCATTTTATTATAGAATCTTACAAGAAAGAGGCAAAATTGTATTCCAATGTGCTTTATTAGCTGCTTCGGTGAAAAA
>NW_005187916.1:151455-153414 GCF_000239375.1 Pundamilia nyererei
AACATGTCACTCCTGGTCTGATTGGGGAGGGAACAAAGCTGAACACACTAACCTAAGACAACGGCTTTCACAATAAAACAGGAAAAACTACTAAAAGGCACGAACAGAAAATAATACATGAAACCACAATTCCTAAAACATGGATAAACAGAAACATGAAACTCTAATAATAAACATCATCATCATCACAACAAGAGAATGAGAAAACAATCCAAAACACCAAGATAACTGAAACACAAAGTACCAGAGAAACATAAAGAATAATCCATGATGCCAAAGTAAACCAAAACATAATAAACTCAATTGCTGGGTCCAACGGACCCAGAACCATGACAGAAAGTTCATGACAGAATAGAAAGACTTAAAAATAAAGATTAGTTCAAAAAGGGAAGGTTAATATTTTATGACATTTTAATGTTTTTAATGCTGCTTTCTTTTGGTCACCTGTTATAAAAACAAATCATTTTTCTTCCAAATGTCACGATTGTGGATCATTGACCCAGTGTTTTGTGTTTGTGGACTTTTGAATATTGCTTACTTATTATTGTTGTGATCTTGAGGAGTGATTTATGTTTCCCAGACTCCATTGGTATAGTTTAGTTTCTTTGTACTTAAGAGTTTTCTGTTATTATGTACCTCTTGTGTAATTCAGTTGACCTTAGGTATTTTAGTTTAGGTTCATCTTACGTTTGGTATATTATGAGTTTCTTATATTCCCTGTTTAGTTTCTTGTCCATATAGGCTCCCCTTGTGTTTTTGTCCTCTGTGTGTCTCTCTGTGTGTTTGTGTGCGCATGTGTGTCCTTCTGTCTTGTTTCCCTTTTCTGTTCCCATGTTCCCCCTTCTCCTGTTCATTCTATGTCTCTCCTGTCTGTCATGTTTATCCATGTTTTCCCAGCCCGTCATGTCGCTCTCTCTCTTGTGCTATCTCGCCTTCTCAGTTGCTTGCTCCCTTGCTCTCTTTCTCTCTCTCTGTGTCTCATCTCCCTTAGTTGTTTCCGTGTCCCCCTCATTGTTTCCTCACAGCTCCTATGTCATGTTGTGTTAATGAGTCTGCGTTTTAGTGCTTCCTGTTTTACTTTGAACATCACACCAGACAGGAGACTATCAGTTTTGTTTCCCCCTGTCTTGTTAGTTAGATCACATTCAGCTGTGTTCCCTCCTGTGGTTTTATCCCTCGTTTGCCCTTGTGTCTATTTATGTCTGCGTCTCCCTCTGTCCTGCATCAGATTCTCCCTAATGGGTGTTTTTTCTCTGTATGCTCAGTTTAGGTTCCTGTATTCCAGTTTAGTTTAATTTAGTATCTTCAGCAATAAATCTGTGCTTTCGAGTTCTGTCTGCAAATCTGCATTTGGGTCCAATTCTGCCTGCTTCACAGCCAGTTCATGTATGTATGTATGGAGGGTTCCTGTTGCATTATTAGTCTCTTAATGAAGCCACTTTGAAAAGCAGTCTAGGAATGTGGCCTCAGTGGCATGTACGTTGATGCAGACAATGACCTATACGCTTCTGTTACAACTGAAAAACACTGATAAGTACATATTTACTTTGAGAAATTTTTAACATTAATATTTACAATTAGGTTTCCAAAAACTGTTTTCTTTAAATTTTCCCGCATATTTGTATTATTTTACAACAATTCTTTTGTTCTTTAAAAAAAAGAAAGAAAGAAAAAGAAAAATGATAACAGAGAATGAAGATTTATCACTTGTTACATTAGTGATGGTTCAGAATAAATATTTGTTATGACTGGGCAGCAGAGATGGGCAGTAACGCGTAACGCGTTACTGTAATCTGATTACTTTTTTCAAGTAACGAGTAAAGTAAGGGATTACTATTGCAAAAACGGTAATTAGATTACCGTTACTTTCCCATAGGAATGCTGCGTTACTGCGTTACTAAAACCGTGATTTTTTGCGAGAATGTCTCATGACAGTGACGTAAGCAAGTGCGCTGTTAG
>NW_005187916.1:154194-155731 GCF_000239375.1 Pundamilia nyererei
GGAAGTAATCAGTAATTAGTTACTGATTACTTTTTTCAAGTAACTTGACCAACACTGCTGGGCAGAAATAATTCAATCTTAGAGACATTTTCTTTATGTTCAAAGGCATGCTTGTCTCCAGATTTCTCAGATTTTTCTCAGATTTCAAATTACTGTGCTTTGACTAAAACACTCTACATGTAAGCAGTTAAGTGTAATTAATTAATTAATGTATTTAATGGTAATTGTAACTATAACTATACTTGTAATGAAGAAAAAATTGCATCTTTGCTTGTAGAACATTTCCACAGACAAAACCAGGAAGACTGGTAAATAAAAATTAATACCTTTCATTAGTATCCTTCGATAAAATTTTACTACATCGAACAATATATGTCAGCTATTTTCAAGTAAACACTGAAAGGTCAAGGTTTAATCAGAGTATGTCCGGGGGTGGGTGTCCAGGTACACACCGGCTCACTCCTTGGTGGCTGCTTGTCGGGGCCTGGAGCCTGGGGCTTGCTCGGGCCACTTCGGGGGTGGGGTGCCCTCAGCCTCTCGGCCAGGGGCTCGGTCACTCTGGCACAGCTGGCTGCCGGCGGAGCTCACGGGCACGTCACTGCACATCATGTTTAATATTTAGTATTTACTGTTATATTCCCATAGATCATTGTGATGTTGTTTATTGTGTTGCTCTTTTTTATTTCTTCTGCTTGTTTTCTCTTTTTTCTTTGTCAACAGGTGATCCAGGTGATTGATATATGTATTTTTTGTCTGCTTATTTTGTTGGTTTTTGTTTTTTGCCCTTTATCCCCGTCCCTCTTCACTGCTGTCCAAAAAAAAAAAAGTTTAATCAGACTAGATAAGAATTGGTGTGAAAACAGTGCAGTGGATGGCATTCGACTACATGACTGCTCACTGGTATGAAGTTATGTCACATGAAAGAGCCACACCTTGTTTTATAAATAGCAAAAGAAAAGACGCACACAAGTAACGTAACATACTAGATCTCAAACATAATTCATAGATAAATAGTGTCTATTTGTCACGGTTCTGGGTCCGTTGGACCCAGTATTTTGAGTTTATTATGTTTTGGTTTATTTTTGCATTATGGATTGTTTTCTGATGTTCTGGGGCTTTGTTTATTATTATCATTACAGATCTGTTTCTGTTATTCTTGGTGAGGGATCAGTTCTTAGGTTTTGGGTTCTCATGTGTATTGCAGTTTCTGTTCAGTGTCTAGTCTGTCTCTCAGTGTCATGTCTGCATCTGGTTTAGTAATTCTTGTTTCCTGTCTTATTGTGAAAGTCTTTGTCTTAGGTTAGTGTGTTCAGCTTTGTTCCCCCTTGTCTCGTTAGCCCTGATCTCTCCCAGCTGTGTCTCCCTCCTGTTGCCCATTCCCTCATTACTACCCTGTGTATATAAGCCCTGTGTTTTCCCATGCTCGGTGTCGCGTCGTACCCTCAGACCCTGCCTGTGTGTTCCTGCTTGGTTTCATGATTTGGTTTCTGTTTTTGTTTCATGCCAGCAATAAAAGCTGTGGTTTTAGTTACATTTC
>NW_005187916.1:190456-192234 GCF_000239375.1 Pundamilia nyererei
GAGCCAACTGACTTCAGGCAGTCGTCCACGTAAAAGTTCTGCAGTATGGTTTCAATAGCTGTACTGTCAAACTGGTCCCTGTTGTCCTCAGCACACCGTCTCAGAGCATAGCTGGCACAGCTTGGTGATGACGTTGCGCCAAATAGGTGCACAACCATCCTGTATGCCACCAGAGCTTGGTTAATGTCTCAATTTGGCCACCATAAGAACCTTAAGAGGTCTGTGTCTTCTGGTGGAACCTTTACCTGGTGGAACATGGCTTCCACATCGGTCATGACAGCTACAGGTTCTTGGCGAAATCTTGTGAGAACTCCAATCAGAGTACTGGTAAGGTTCGGCCCTTGAAGAAGTTGCCCATTCAACGTGAACCCCTGACAGGCAGCTCCACAGTCAAATACAACATGCATTTTGTGCTTTTTGGGATGGTACACTCCATGGTGTGGGATGTACCAAACCTTTCCATCACTGCGCTTGAGGTCGTTGTCAGGGACCTTCGCGGCACTCTGTGATGATCAGTCTGTACCCCAGCTGGCTGCATTTGGACGAAAGATAATTTGTCATCCCTATGTGACACATCTGATCCCTCAAACCTCTGCAAAATCTTAAGTTTAGCATCAGTTGCTGCTAAAGCAGTTCGTAATTCAAGCTTTCCTTCTCAGCCTTAAGTTTAGCTTCTTGCTCCTCCAAAGCTCGCCGTTACTTTAAAGCTGCTGCCTGTGCCAAGAGTGTAGCCTTCTCCAACTCTGCCTTCAAGCGAGCTGAAGATGCTGAAGATTGGCCAGTGCTGCTTTTGGACATTCTAGACTTCCTAGATGCTGCTACGGATATGCTGTCAGTGGGCTGAACACTCTCATCAGCCATTTTTGCTTCCTTTGTACGTTGATGGACTTCCTTTATCCAAGCATCCACATTGTCAACAAAGCTTCTCATTGCATCTGCTTTGGGCTCAAACCAATGCTGCTGATCATTATCAATGTCCTCTCTTGACACAGCTTGCTGAAATAGCCCCTTTACAGATGTATTCAGTTCACAAAACTCTCCAAAGATGTGATTAAATTCTGTAGACAACTTGGTTTTAACTACTTCCACATTGCCATCATCCTCCATTAACTGCAGCATCTCATTCTTTTTTTCTGTTAGCTGACCCAGCTTAGCCTTTCTTGAGCCTATTTTCCTTTGTAATGCATCCTCCATCGCCTTAGCTGTAGGCTTCACCTTCCGCTTTTCCACGGTTGCTGAATCTTTATCGTCTTCCATGATTCTCCCATTAGTTTGTTCCACTTAGCTGGGAGCTCAATACAGCTAACCGCCCCAATAGCCTCAGGAAACACACAAAGGATAGCTATTCACGTGTAGTTAGCTAGTTGTTAGCGGGTCGTTCGCTGCTAATTAGCATAACACTGTGTTGCTAATATACTCCCCAATCTCCTCCGTGTCCACGAGTAACTGCACTTACTTTCTGTGTTGAAGGGCTGACTGGTGAATCATCTCCTCGTATTTTATGTCCATGTGTTGCAGTTACATTTCCAATCCGAAGACTGCGGCCTCGAGGAGACAGTTTCTTACGAATATCACCGCGGAAGCACTAGCTGGTAGTCAGGCTGTACGCGTGTCTTAGTGCAGTTGAACATAATCCACAAAGTCCGCTTGTAGTTGAAAAACAAACAAGCAAACATTTATTTCCACAGTTTTGAAATACAGTGATCCATTTGAATGTTCCAGTACACTACAAACACGGTAAGAAACTGTTTTTCTCCACAGCTAGTTAAAGCCCCCGT
>NW_005187916.1:192313-194287 GCF_000239375.1 Pundamilia nyererei
GGCAAGAAAAAATACAATTTAACTTTAAATCTTACGCTAAACAAATTATAAAGTAAAAACTGAAATTCCCCATTATCTTACACTTATCCTTATCCAAAATGATTCAAATTATTAACAAATATACACTCTGTGCAATCTGAGTAAACTAAGAGATGATTAGACCTTTATCCTATACACCCTGGCATAGCTGTAATAGCATTTAATACTTTTTCAGCAGAAACTGGGGAGTCCAATTGCCCAGCAATATTAGTACCAATAACGGGGTTTGAAAGATTATGCAGAAATTCATTTGTTTTAGCTTTGTCTGTAGGAAATTCGGACTTATACAACAAAGAGTAAAATGTTCTAAAGGTAGAATCAATTTCCAAGAGATTTGTAGTAATAATGTTATAAGAGTTTTTAATACTTGGTATCACACGCAAGGAGGCCTGACGTGGTAACTGATGTCCCAACAAATGACTAGCCTTGTCGCCATATTCATAATATGAGCCACGACTGCGAAGTAACAAAGCACTGCTTCAGTAATTCTGGAGAAGGGTTCAGTGTATAACTTTGATCAAGGTTACTAATTGCAGCTATAAGATCTTTAAGCCTGGCGTTAATCTTTTTATTAGCACGAACACAGTAAGAAATAATTTGACCTCTCAGGTAGCTTTTTTTTTTAAATTCTTTATTTCTAAAATATTACTTCACGAAGGTGATTACAGGCATTAATCAACACAATTTACAAGGGAAAAACAAAGCAAAACGAAAGAGAAAGAAAAATACGAAAAGAAAAAACAGTCAGGAGTGACCAGTTAGCTAGGTTGGTGGTTTCAAGCTTTGAAAAGAAGATTCGGCTTATGGGTATTGGCATACTGTATAGGACCCACTTATCCCAACACAAATGGAACCAACCCACCCTGTCATTGACATGAGCTGTTACTTCCTCCATCCTATAAATCTCTAGCGTAATTTCCCACCATAATGACAAGGTCGGTATATCTTGCAAGGACCATTTCTTAGTTATACTTTTCTTACTTCCAACAAGTAAAGCTCTTAACAGACATGTATCATTTTTAGACCAGTTCTGTGGTATACAACCAAAAAAGATTGTCTTCATGTCCAAAGAGAATGTACAGTCAAAAATGCCTTGTAATGTACCATGAATGTCTTTCCAGTAAGTCCGTAGCACAGGACAGTCCCACATAATATGGGTGTGATGTGCTCGTTGGTGTCCACAGTTTCTCCAACACACAGGAGGATTCCCATCATAATGACACGGAGTAATAAAGAACCTTATCAAAGACTTCCATCCAAATTCCCTCCAGCTCTTGGAGGAAGTACTCCTCCATTGCCGTTCCCACATCTGAGTCCATTCATCCCTTGAAATACACATCCCTCCCTCCTTTTCCCATAACATCTTCACATAATCAGTTGAGTGGGGAAGCTTATTTCTAAGAAAATTATACCAAAAGGAAATGAGTCTTGTATCGACATCCCCACTGTACGCCTGTCTAAACAAAGTTACCAGTTCCGCATTAGTGTTTGACATCACACCGATTGTTGTCTTTATATAATGTCTTATTTGCAGGTATCGATAAAAATCCTGTTTTTCTAGATTGTATTTCTGTTTCAATGTGTCAAAACTAATAAAGTTCCCATCCTTAATCAAACTATCGAATGTAGATAACCCTTTAGCAGACCAACTTTTAAAACGTGAGTCCAATTTATTCGGGACAAAGTCAGAGTCATATGCATACCATTTAAATAAAGCCAAATCCTGATCCAGTTTAAATTCTTTCACGACTTTTCTCCATATATTAAGTGTGCACGACACCCAGGGATTGCAAATCTTGTCAATACATTTTCGAATGTTCGAATCCATCAAGACAGCTTGTATTGGAGAGGAAAACATGCTCTCCTCAATAGTCTTCCAGTGTGCTTGGTAGCTTGTATCACACCAATTGACCACAGTCTTCAGCTGAGCAGCCC
>NW_005187916.1:194809-198524 GCF_000239375.1 Pundamilia nyererei
ATATCAATATGTCATCCGCATAGCAAGCAAGCTTGTGTTCCTGTCCCGCAATGGTAATCCCCTTAATATCTTTATTTTGTCTAATTGATTGTGCCAAAGGTTCTAAATACAAAGCAAACAGAAGCGGGGACCAAGCACAGCCTTGTTTATTTCCTCTCTGCAGAACAAAGCTATCTGAGAGACAACCATTAACTTTAATTCTTGCGGTGGTGTTAGTATATAATGCCCTCACCGTATCAACAATTCCCTTATGTAAGCCGAATTTATCCAAGACTTTGTATAGAAAGTCCCAATTTACGGAGTCGAAGGCTTTTTCTGCATCAATACTCATAAGCATGGCTGTACTCTTAGATGTCTGTATCTGATGTATTACATGAAGAGTTCTATGTATATTATCCTGGGTCTGTCGTCAGTAGCATTTAACAGTCTCCCAAAGCAAAGACTCTGAAACTGAAGCGTTTTGATTGAAGGACAAGAACTCCTTGAAGAACATTCTTTATCTGCCAGAAGGAGAGAGTTAAATCTCCAAAGTGGTGGGCTACATTGATAGGTAGAGTTAAATATCCAATAGCAGAGGTGAATGATCGGTTATTACAATACCAGAATAGTCGGAAGAATTAACACACAAATTAAAAGCTCTGTCGAACAGTAATCAATCCTGAGATAAGTATGGTGGACGTGGGAGAAAATATTTTTGACTGAAGGGTTGCAAAATCTACATGGATCAATAAGATCATTCTGTCATGATCCTGGGCCATGTTGGCCCAGCAGTCTTAGTATTCATCCCTTTTTGTATTTTGTTCCTTGTTTGATTTCCCCTTGTGACTTTTATCCCGTGTGCCCCTCTATGTATCTGTGAGCCCTCGTCTCCCCTCGTGTTTCATTCCATGTTTCCCCAGCCCACTATGCCCGTGCTCTCTCTCTCCTCCTGTCTGCACCTCTGTGTACTTCCTGTTTTACTTTGACAGTCTCTCGTCAGTATGCGTCTTGTTGTGTTCACTCCTGCCCTGTCCCATTACGATTATCTGTGTCAGCTGTGTTCCCTGTGTGCTCCCACTTCCCTCGTTAACCCTCTGTGTATTTATGTGCATGTCTCCCTCAGTTCAGTGTCGCATCGTCAATGTCTCCTCCCCGAAACTGTGTGTCTTTCTGTGTTCCCTCGGTCTTCTGTTAGTATTCCCAGTTTAGTTCTGTTTCGTTTTAAGGCCTGCAATAAAGCAGTGATTTTGAGTTCAGTTCCTGTCTCCGTGAGTTTTGCATTTGGGTCCTCATCTGCCTCCACACAGCTAGTTCATGACACATTCTGTTTCATAAAATCTGAGAATGTTTTAGACATAGATGATGGAGTCAAATTACAAGGACTAGATCAATCCAAGATTGGATCAAAAACACAATACAGATTACCACCAAGGATCAGCAAATGAGTTTTCAAAAAGGGGATGTTACTCAGCAATCTATTAGCGAATTCAGCATCATCAAAATTCAGGGCATATACATTTATCAACAAAACCTTTTTCTGCATTAGGGTACCAACAACAATGATGTATCTACAATTCCTATCAACGATAACATTGGTCAAAAAGAATTGAACTTTCTTATTAATGAGAATGGTCACTCCTCTAGCTTTTGAATTAAAATTTGAGTGGAAGACCTGACCCACCCAAGGGCAATATAACCGATAATGATATTTAATGCGAAGATGAGGCTCCTGTACAAATGCTATATCAGAATTTAGGTGTTTCAATTGAGTGAAAACCTTAGATCACTTAACAGGATTACCCATACCTCTGATATTCCAACTAACGAATCTAAGAGGCATGCTTGACCCAGCAATGCTGGGGTCTATATTACCATTAACCATTCATAAAGAAGAAGACAAAAACAACAACAACAAGAAACAAGTTCAAGTAACACTGAACACAAATACACCCCAAGTCTCTACAGAACAGAACAAAGGAGACAGCAGTGTACCCCAAAGTAGCAAAAATGATTCACCAAAGTGACTGGACTAACTGGAGCCCGAATAAAAATAAAAGCAAGAGAGAAAAAAAACCTCTCGTCAACTTCCCTACTGTATAATAGTGTGCGTGTAACAAAAAACACGTTAATAAACAAACAAAAAATCTTACAGTACAAAATATTGTTTCCTCAGATGGTGAACATTTCAACAAAACACCAAAAATGCATAAAATAAAATAAAATTTAAAAAAAACTAAACAAAAACAACCAAAACCCCCCCCCCCAGTCCTGTGCAAATCAATGCAGTAAGCTTAGAGAACATTGTACTGGACCGATCTGAAGTTTGAGAGTATATTATATAATTCAGTCTCATTATATGATAATGAAAATGAAAGGAACCAGCACACCAACAGTACAATAACTAATGCAACACCTTAAGAAAACAAAGCACAGGTGGCGTTAAACCTAATGAGAGCGTAAACCCTTAGCAGCATTACAGCACCAAACTGAGGGGCTATTGAGGCTCAACTAGAGATCAAAGTTTTGACATAATCATTGCCTTCCTCCACAGCCTTATATGTGATGCAAAGTCACGCTGGATGAAACAGGCCATACCAAGAGCACACCTTATAATTTTTGTTTTGTTTTCTGACCTGTTGTTAAAAGTTTTGCGAGATCTTGCAAAAGTCCGTCTTAATTTTTTTCTCCCATGTCCCCTGCGGGGCTCCGTAGTTACCTACCACCCTAACTGTCTTGTTTTAGGAATGAAACTCCAGCTCCACCCTGGAACTCAATGTTCCAGAAGTTCTTTTGTTTTTGCGCTGCTTGTTTCAAAAAGTCCATCACTGTCAGTTTACAAGAAAGTTTAACGTAATGACATTTGTAACCCAGGTGGACACAGTGAATGAGAATGAGTGTTTAAGTGTTTAGTCACAACAATTTCAATTTATACATATTTATCACTTATAAATATAAAACCAAAATCTAAAAATATATTGTAAATATTTATGAAGACAGTATGATTTCAATCGTATTTGTGAAAAAAAATTAATTTATGTTAAGCATTCTGTGATGGAAATGCATTTTATTTTATCTATTGTTCACATGTTTTAGTAATATCCCTTTTGTGTCACTTAATTGTATATATGTGGGATAGGTGGTGGGGCCTTTCAGGAAAGGGGAAAAGGCTAGAAGCAATCTTTAGGTGAAACTGTAAGAGGAGATAAAGGTTGTAAACTTTCTCTCCCTCTGGGGGGATTCACGGATGAGCTGTGGAATACCTTTTGTTCTGACCTGTATTAATTTTATAGAAGTCCTGTGCTATTCATCTTTAGAGGCTATGAACCAGCACCCTGCTCAAGGCCCTCTCTTTCACTTTGGTTTTAATGCCATTACTGATCTACCTTAAATAATAGCTTGCACAGTGAAGCCATCAGGCAGCCTTCACACCTCCAACAGCCCCAATAATAGAGACACTTTGGACACTCATTCCCCCACCTCTCCCCCCTCCATAGAGCCATCACCACCTTCACCTACAACACCCCCCTCCTCACCCCACACAAAAGAGGATTTCACACCACCTCCTCCCACCATAACTCTTCATATTCATGAAGAAGGTGTGAGGAAGCAGTTTAAGAGTCTGAATGCTCGAAAAGCTCCCAGCCCAGACGGTGTGTCTCCTGCCACCCTCAGACACTGTGCAAACGAGCTGGCCCCAGTGTTTTCTGGCATTTTCAACTCCTCACTGCAGGCATGT
>NW_005187917.1:0-2317 GCF_000239375.1 Pundamilia nyererei
TAGAAGGCTGACTCGAGCTCCTGCGCATGCTTAGCCTCCTGCCTCACCCTCTCCTTGGGGAAGGCACAAACTGCAAACTGCTGATACCAAGCCGAGTCTGCTGGGTCCATGTTCTGTACTTCTGTCATGTGATGTGTGCAGCAGGAGAGAAGGACCCAATGTGCGGACTCCAGGAGGCAAAAAGTGTATTCCAAAAACAGCTTTACTGCTGAAGATAAAATAACTAATCTGAAAATACCAGTAAACTAAACAGGCAGGCTGGCAAATGGACAACAGAGTGTGGGATGAGGGAGATCACGACACAGACTGAAGAAAACACGGGGCTTAAATACACAGAGTGAGCAATCAGGGAATGGGAGACAAGTGGGAAACACAGCTGGGACAAATCAGGGCTAACGAGACAAGGGAAGCAAAACCAGATACATTAACATGAGACACGTACATTCAAAGTAAAAACAGGAAACATAACACAGAGACATGGACTTGACAAGGGGATACAGCTGACAGGGGAGACAGCAACTATGGAACACAGAGACATAAACCATAGGACAGCGAACTCTAAGGAACCAAAAGACTAGAAATTATAAATAATATCAAAGTTCAATAATAATGTAAAACTGAAAACTCTGGGTCGACAACCCAGGCACCCCAACATTAAAAGCTCTGCATTTCACTTAAATTTTTTTGTTTGACTTGTACCATCCAAACTGTAAAGGAAAATATTTGTTTATGGTCCAGTGTTGAATACCTATAAAGGCTACAACATAGTGTATATACACTATCCTCCTAAGACCCGAAGTCTTTCATGGCATGCATTTTTAATTTCTCTTTGATATTTGGGCTTATTGGGACCTGATGAATGTAAAAACCAAGAATTACCAGATTCTTTTTTTTTTTTACCTGATTTTTGTTTCAGAGAAAAAATAATACCACATAAGAGGAAATTCACTTTGATAGAACAGTGGCAGTGTAATGTCCTCGTAAGTGGATATCAGGTCCTTGTAGAGCGAAATTGAGTATTTTGGTCTACACCAGGGGTGTCCAAACTTTTTTCACCGAGGGCCACATACATAAAAATATAGGAGGGGCTAGGCCTTCCACTCTTAGTGAAACTGTGGTCTCCATCTGTCATATACTGGGTTGCCTGTGCCGAGCTGGTGGGCGTTGCGGCTTTACGCCACCATGACATGCTTTGCGGCAGGGCTGTCAATGTGCAGTTCCTCTCTTAGCTGCCACACCCATTGTTGTGCTGTTATAACCCATGCTGGATACACGTTCAATAAAGCAGCAACATAAGAAAGCTACCGAGTGGTCATTCTACATGGTGTCAGAAGCGACCCGGACCATCGCCAGAATAACGCCATAAGGGAGAAAACAACAGAATGGCTTAGTTTAATCCCCCGAAAAGCTTCCCCTTCGATAAGCCGACGGAATGGCCCAACTGGAAACAGCGTTTCGAGCGCTACAGGATCGCAACGAAACTCCACAAAGACGAAGGACAAGTACAGGTGAGCTGCCTAATCTACACGATGGGAAATGAAGCAGAGAACATTTACTAGTCACTCACCTTCGCCGCCGATGAAAGTCGTGATGGCTTTGCCGTCGTAATGAGGAAGTTTGACGAGTATTTTTTCCCGCAGAGGAACATTATACATGAGAGAGCATGTTTTCACCAGCGTGTCCAGCGGCCAGGTGAAACGGCGGAGAGTTTTATCTGAGCCCTGTATGACCTCTCAGAGCACTGTGAGTTTGGTGCATGTAAAGAGGAAAATATCCGCGATTGTATTGTGGTCGGGATACGAGACAAGGACCTCTCCCGCAGGCTACAGCTGATGAAGGACCTCACATTGGCGCAAACGACCCAGATCGTCAGAAAGTCAGAGGAGGTCGCAGCACAGGTCAGCTTGCAGAGAGATGCGGGAGACTCAGTACAGGAGGTACGGGATAAGCAGAAAAGCATGGACTGGAAATCACAACAACAACAGAGAGGCACGCTACCCGCGGAAAAAAAAATGGGTGGGGCGTGACAAGAAATGCGGTAAATGTGGGAAGACACAGCATGCCAGGGATGAAAATGTGCCCAGCAGCAAAATCTGTTTGCCATGGCTGCCGAAAAATTGGACACTGGGCCAGGGTGTGTTGTAACACCAGATCAGTGAATGAGGTTACAGAGACAGAGAAAAGCGAGCAGGCCTCATATTTTCTAGGCTCAGTGTGTAATGCAAAAGGAAATAGCGAAGCATGGACTGTGCAGTTACTGCTAGACTCTGCCCCAATAGAATTTAAGATTGACACAGGAGCAGATGTCACTATCATA
>NW_005187917.1:40196-42101 GCF_000239375.1 Pundamilia nyererei
GTTAAAACACTCGACTCCAGCTACATGACGCGCAGCTGGAAACACTTCCCGCAAGTCGAGCTGCCCGATATTCACAGAATTTACAGAAAATGTCACATTTTTGTGATTTATATCGTTATCAGGATGATAGAATTCTTATATCGGGATATGAGATTTTGGTCATATCGCACAGACCTATTTAGAATTGTTCTGAAAAGTTTAAGACTGATCTGCAAGATACAACATCAGCATTAATCTGTAAGTTTCTTCAAGCATAGGAGTTGTGCACATTTATGCAATGATAGATTATGAACAGTACTTACACAAACATATACTGTAGATTCGAATATTTTTTTTGTCTTTCAATTCAGATAGAGTCACAGTTTTACCTCAGAGCTCTAAGTTATCATTAGTGAGAACCTCAACCCCTGGGCCTGAACGCTACCCCTTTCTTGAGAGATACAAAAAAAATACTCATTGCCATATTAAGCCATTTCTTTTGACAGAAGTTATATCCAGAAAAACTCCATAAAAGGTTGCAGACCAAAACAATTGCCTTACTGATTGTCTTACTAATAAGTGGGAATTCGCTCTCATGCTATTTTGCCCCATTTAGTAAATCTGGCCTTTAAAAAAAATGACAATGATCCAGTTTTATGCGTAGGGAGGCGCTTTCATATTGTGATATTGCGACTTTCACTAAAGGAACTAAAAAAGTTTTCCAGAACTTGTCATTGCCAGTAAATGGTAAGGATTTTACCATTCTTCAGGTAGAAATACAGTAGGGTGAAGAGTGCAGTATATTTAAAAGAATAAACGATGGATAGTACAAGGTGCTCTAAACTTGTGTAGTTTGTTTACTTAAACAATAGAGGAATATTTGTGCTTGTTTTTTGGATGGAGGTAGACCATGTCATTTAACAGCAGCAATATGTTGTTAAATGTCATGACATACTTGATACTGCTCTTTAATAATAATAATACCTTTAACATCACCACAGAAGCCAAAAAAGTGATATGTTGATTTTTTTTATTATTTACCTTCCACCAGAGGAAATCTTCCTCTGAAGGTATATGTTTCTGTGACAGAAAGGGTACAGGAGCTTCACTGATGATGTCATTAAACCAAGGATCACTGTCTCTTAGACATTTCTGACAGCCACAAAGACTCGGCTCGCGATGACAGAAGGTATATCCAGAAAAACTCCATAAAAGATTGGAGACCAAAACAATTGCTGTGATACTCAGTAGCGGGAAAATGCTAACTCTGGATCTTCCCCATTTGAAATACATCTTGGCAGAGTTCCAATCTGAGAACAAATACATGTATGAATGTGAAAAATAGGACTAAGCCTTTAGAATACAGTAATAGAAACAATAACTCTTTACTTATAAATATTTATAGTTTGCAGCATATTAAGAGCATTGCACTGGAATGCACAAAATCGGATAAGCATAAAAAGTTGGTTAGTGTCCTCTTATATTCATGGCATTTGAACAGATAGCATTTACCAGCATAAATCACCTCCCACATTATTAGTTCATGTAAGTAACAAGATCTGTTGTTTGAAGTTGAATAAAACAGTATGACACCCAACAGAATGGAAAACACAGTACAAAATATTTCTAGATCTTGGTCAGATTCTGCATTTGCATGAACTGTTTATCTCATTGTTTTCTCTGCTTACCTCTGTTGCTGTTGAAAAACTCCTGTTCAGTTAAACTTTCATTGTGGTTCTGGTGCTGATTAACCTAAAATGAAGTAACATAGCAGCAAAAACAACACAATGATTAAAAAGCAAAACAACTCAAAATGGCACTCATTAAAATTATCCCATTTGCTTCTGAAGAATTTGACTACACAATATGAGGCCACTCTATTTGAGGCAGAACAAGATAAATTGCTAAACTGTTTGAAAAAATAGG
>NW_005187917.1:44075-55158 GCF_000239375.1 Pundamilia nyererei
TGGATGACTGGTTGTGTAAAGCGCTTTGGGGTCCTTAGGGACTAGTAAAAGCGCTAAACAAATACAGGCCATTTACCATTTACCATATGACCATATATGAGGGTGGAATCTTAAGTTTTCATAATATGTAAGGCCTTATGTTTTCATACATAAGGCGAATTAAGCTAAACAAAACGGTCCGATAAGCCAAATTTTACTCAACTCATTCTTCTAGCTTCCTCCACTTCTGTACCATTGATTGATTAATGTTGAATTCTCTCGCAGCTGCTCTATTCCCATGTTGTTGCAGGATATTAATGACTAACCTTGTATTGTGGATGGATTATCTCAGTTGCTAAAAAGTTAGCGTTCATCCTCCAGCTTCACTGTGTTTATGTTATGCTAACATAGCTGTGTCGCTAGCGATCACGCAGCAAGCACATCATTATATACCAACTAGCCCAACTTCAGTAACCCTACTAACGTCACTGCTATTTAGTTTTCTGTCTTAATTTATGTTGGAAGTGATGGCAGAGCTGTACGTTTTCATTTTTTCAGAACTCATCATATTTATAGTGCGGAAAATATGGTACATCCCAATGAGATATAAAGGGGTCTTGCCTAAGTATTAATGAAAAATCAACATTAATGAATCAATGGTATGGAAGTGGAGAAAGCAAGAAGAATGAGTTGAATACAATTTGACTTATCTGACTGTTTTGTTTTGCTTAATGTGCCTTGTAATCCGGTGCACCTTATGGTCCGAAAATCACGGTACATTGGGCCCCTTTGATGCAATTATTTCTGACCTTTGCCACTGTTCTTACTGTGATGTTTTTTTTGTTTTGTTTTTTTTCACATTGATGTCTTCAGGTGAAACTTTGGGTATTTATTTCAACCAATTGTGTGTTTTTGTCCTCATCCAGCATTAAGCCATTCTTTATGGATGTCTCTCTGCCCAGAGCGTGTCACATTTTGTGTTTTAGTTTGCAAAATACTTATTCCAAAACATAATCTTTTTTTTCCATTGATATGCTTCATAAGTGGCTTCTATCATCCAGAAAAAATAGATTTAATAAAATTATTAAAAAAAATTAAATAGTTGTTTGGGGGGGGTTCAAGTAAATTTTAAAAGAACTATTTGTCATACTAACTAATTTGACTTAAACACTGGAAAGCAATTTATTTAATATTTAAACAGTAGTAAACAGTAGTGTTATATGATATTTTTGAATTAAGATACAGGTTATTATCTTTGCTTATAATGTGTTAGCTGATTTGGATCAGTAGAGGATCATGTGAGTGCAGCTGGCTTGCAAAAGACACATGATGCTTAATATTTATTTATTTTTTCTCTCAACTGAAACATTACAAATAACATCACTTAGAAATGCTTGCTTGCCTTCTTAAATGGGATAGACTAATGGCAATATTTTTCTCTCTTGCAAAATTTAGATTTTCATTTTTTAAATTTAGGTGAAAGGAAGGTGTAGGCAATTTTAGGGGTTTATCTCTGCCATTTCCACTATGTGGAAACCATTGGATGTAAACTTCTTAGACAAGTCACTGTTTTTACACTGTGACTTGTCACTGTTTTGCCCTCAGGCATCAGGTTTGTTGATAGTGAAAATAATGTTGACAGAGAAGGTGTGGACACAACCTAAGGTTGTCAACACATGAAGTGTCAATAGTACAGAAGAAAGGACTGATAATAATGCGTTAAATTTGCTTTCTAAAGTTCTAAAGTTCTGAACTTTTACTTTATTTTGTGACCAGTTAAAAGGTTTGTCAGCTGCTTGCAATAATAATAGCTGTTAACTACTGACTAACAAATACAATATGCATATTTCATGGTTTGTGAGTGATTCAGTGGTTTAGTAGACAAAGAAGTCAACAGTGACTGTGATATAAACATATCATCACTATAAAGAGGTCTCTAAATAAGTAACAGTACTCTATTATTAAAACTGATGATGATTTGTATGCTATTTACGACACTGACAAATGTTCAAATCCGTCACAATATTGGAGTAAAAGAAACACTTCCAAAAAAGGATACTAGCATACATTTTAATACTTCCTAGATACTGAATTTTTGAATTAAAAATGAATAACACTGATATTAAGCCATTTATTAGTTGTGTAGCAATGTATATACAACTCCAATTACACTATGGATTACATTTTTAAGGTACTTATCTACCTATTTATTATAATCTGGAAGATGATAACTTTGTCACAGATGGCACAGAAATTGACCCAAAAGCAGACACAATGCACAGAAGCGATCGAGTTTACAATCAGTTTGTTTACAATAACATAATCAAAGTTCACAGTGAGAGTCCTGTCCGGGACAGAACGCCTGAAACAGGAGCCAGAGCAGTTAAACAGTGAGAATTGAGCTTTCCTTACTTTTTTGTGCAGAGGCGTATTAAATCCCAGTTCTTTGTATTCTTTACGTCCAAAAAAGACACAAAGCTCAAAGTGGTCAAACTCAGCAAATGATCTTTAATTTTACATATTCCGGAATATGGAGACTCAGCAGACACACAGACATGTCAGCCAAAGTCTGAAGCAAAACAGGAAGCTTAGTCATTTATATAATTCCTCTAGACGTCACACACACTTCAAGTTTTGATCAAAGACTCTGCTTACTTTCACTTTCTGGCTGCAGGTCCTATTTTTGCAAATGCATAGTTTCCTGTCAGTACTTTTAACTCAAACTCAAAACTGGACCTCTCTTATACATAAAACAATATAATCAGCAGATAAGCATTCAGATTATATATTACTTTTATATAACTTCGTCAAATCAGAGGCTAGAGAGGACCGCACTACCGTTCATTGTTTAGGCAGAACAAAGAAACCTGTTCAACCTGCAAAAAAACAGTTGAACTCCCATCCAGTCAGATGGCAGCTAGTTTTTGGTCGATTCAGTTTCACTTTAATCTATGGTGCTTAAAGTGAAACCTGATGCCTTGTCTTAATTTGCTGAAGTAGAAAATATCTTGTAACATGGAAAATCAAAGACTAGATATGTCATATGTCATGGCTGTGTGCAGGTAGGCAGGGAAAAGGACCCAAAATGCAGGACTCACAGAGGCAAGGTGAACTCAAAATGCACAGCTTTATTGCGAGTTGCGGACCGGACAGAAAACTAGCTATTCTGGAGAGAAATAAACTAGCAGACTGGCAAGCAGATAAACAGAACACACAGCATAGTATGAGGGCGAGCAGACATTAACGACCCAACACTGACACAGAGAAAACAGGCCTTAAATACACAGAGGGAGCAATCAGGGGATGACAGACAGGAGGGAAACACAGATGGGTCAAATCAGGGGTGACGAGATAAGGAGGAGCAAGACCAGACACAATACACACAGGACAGGGACTATAAATGTAAAACAGGAAACACACCGACGGAAATCTAGACACGTAAACTTAACAGAGACTAGGGAGACAGAACATAGAGACCTGAAATGTGGGAGAGAAACCGAAACACAGTCATAATCAGTGTTGGTCAAGTTACTTGAGGAAAGTAATCAGTAACTAATTACTGATTACAGCGGCAGAGACAGGGTTCAGAAAGCCGTCCAAGATAACGAAGAAGTCCAGCCAACGGCCTGAAAAGTGGCCGGCGAAGGCGAGGTGGTTCAGGCTGAGCTGGATCAGACGGCAGTGTAGCAACCGCATGACCAGACGAGGCAGGACCAGGCGGTGGCGTGGCAACTGCAGGTGGTGGCACTGCAATGGAGTTGAAACAGTTCTAGAATCGTTGCAGGCACGGTGTGGAAACCACAGGTGGGGACACAGGAGGTGGCTGATTGGACTCAGAGCCGTCAGCGGACACAAGGTTCTGAAGCAATTCCTCTGACCCTTCAGCAATGACGGATTGCTGAAGTGGCTCCTCAGGCCCCTCAGCGATGACAGATGGCTGAAGCGGCTCTTCAGGCCCTCCAGCGGAGACAGGCTGCTGAATGGGTCCCTCAGACGCACCATCAGAGGCTGACACAGAACCAGCAGGCCTGGAGATCTCTGGCAGAGATGGATCAGAACCAGCAGGCGCAGAGACCTCTGGTGGGCACAAAACAGCACCAGCAGGTTCGGGGACCTGGAGGGAGTAATCCTCGACTAGATTACTCCCTGCTGCCAGAGTCAGCTTAAGGCTGAGACTTAATCTTTGGGGAAGCCCTGGAGAGAGTGACTAATTCTAAGGGACCCAGCTTTTGAGGGAACTTAACAGTTTTAATGGGTTTGTCGCTCTGCTTAGAATGAGTGGTTAAGAAAACAGTCCTTTACAGATTTTGTAACTACAGCTTCCTGTACGGAAGGATGATTGATTTAAAGACCAGGAGACTGCACTGAGGGCGACTGAACAGGAGACTGAGCGGATGTGGAGCAGTACTCATAGAAATATTCCCCGGCTCAGGAGGAGCAGAATAAACACAGTCTCTTAACTGGAACTCAGCCTCAGGAAAAACAGTTTTGGGCTGGACTTCCCCAGCAAAAGAAACAGTTTCTGGTATGATAGTTTTTATATTCCCAGGCTCCGAAAACGCACAAGCAAAAGAGTCTTCAATGTCCAAAGAATGGGAATAAACAGTATCTGAGCTAACAGTGTCTGACACGAACATCTCAGCTGAGACAGTCTTAAAACCTCTAAGTTCAGTTTTGGCACAGCCTGAAAAGTCAGATATGGATTTGTAAGATAGAGGAGAAACTGACTCAGGGTTAACAAAGTCTGAGTTGGCTGTCTCAGAGGGATTTACTCCAGTCTTAGGAAAAGCAACACAAAATGAGTTTTTTAGCTCCTCAACTCTAGCATCTGAGTGAAAATCAGTCCCTAAATCCTCTGAGCTGGAGTCTGTGGAACCAGATATTTCAGTGTTTGTGTTTCCAAGCTCAGAGAGTGAACAGAGAGAGTGTTGCTCACTCACCACAACCAATGACTCAGAAGTTCTGGAATGCAGCTGAGGGGTGAAGCGCTGGCGGCGCGTACATCGCTTTCTCCTGGAGATGGGAGGAGAAAGTGTAGAGGAGACCGGTAACTGTGGAGTGGTGGGAGCCGGCTCCTCTTCCCCCGACCACATCACTGCCTTTAAAGAGGCAGGCGAGCAATAGTCAGAGTTGACTCGAATGTGTAGGTCATTCTGTGGCAGCAGCGAGGGATCACTATCCTGCTGCAGCGATCGTCGTGGCATTGCAGAAAGCTCCATGTTCTGCCGCTGCTGTGTCGCAGGGAGCTCATGCTACTTTGCGGCGAGCTCCTTCCGCTGCTGCTGTGGCAGCTGCAGCTTCGGCAGCTGCAGCTTCGGCGTGGAGTACTGGGAGCGAGCAAAGGCTGCTAGCTCCCAAGCTTGAAAAACCTCATCCAACAAGCCCATAAATCCCCTGAGTTGGCGGAAATGTGGATTCCTCTCGAGGATCGCTTCGATAACGTTTATCCCTATTGCCATCGCCTTAATATCCTCTGTATTGGAAATCCACTTTACCAAGCCCATGATGCGGGTGAGATCGCTCTCCCGGGACGAACCCACTAGGTCTAGGTTATGGTCGCATCGTTCTGTCATGGCTGTGTGCAGGCAGGCAGGGAAAAGGACCCAAAATTCAGGACTCACGGAGGCAAGGTGAACTCAAAATGCACAGCTTTATTGCAAGTTGCAGACTGGAAAGAAAACTAGCTATTCTGGAGAGAAATATGACACGTAAACTCGAAAGAGACTAGGGAGACAGAACATAGAGACCTGTGTGGGACAGAAACCAAAACACAAACAGTCATAATCCATGATAAAATCAAAAGTAAAAGTACGAAACTCAAAACACTGGGTCACCGACCCAGGACCGTGACATCATATCCAGCAAATTTAACCAGATACCACTACATGACCCCACTGGCAGTCTGTATGTCCCCTGTATTGTATACTTATATAAATAATTGGTTGACATCAGGGGTAAACTTTAAATCCTATTTCCATTTCTGTGATGGAATACAGATTCTTGTATTGATCAAAGAGAAAATTTCATATATATATGTATAACTTCTGCTCTAATGTTTTTGTTGGTCTTCTCTTCCAATTTCATCTTGTATCTGTTCTGGGTTCTGGGAACCACTGTTCTGGGTTTTGGACCAAGCATTTTGTATTTTTGGACTCCCAATTTCTGTTTATGCTGAATTATATTCAGTTTGAGTCTAGCTTAGTTTAGCTCTAGTTTAGCTTTTCTCTTTTGTCTTTTCCATTGTATTTATCCTGTGTGGTTGACTTTACAGCTGCTTGCAGTTGTTTAGTTTGTCTTATCTTTAATTTGTAATTAATTAGAGTTCTTAGTTCCTGGTTTTGTCTTTAAAGCAAAAGTGTTGGGAAAGCGCTGCAAAAACCACCCTTCAGTTTTGCATGCTGTGGGCGTTAGATCTTTCGTATGGTACTTGCTTTTTGTGCCAAAACACAGAAGGTTTAATAGGTTTTTTCCATTGTTTGCTTCTTGTTTTGATAATTTTCTGTTCTAAACTGGAAAGAAATTAGATGGTAGTTTTCAGGAAAATTATCATGATACTCCCGTTACCTGTTTCTGCAGGTTTTCTGCTTAAAAAAAAAAAGTTAAGAACTGTCAGTCTCAAGACTGACTCAACATAGACCAATGGCAAGAAGGTTATAAGAAATTTAATAAGCAGAAACCAAATCTCAATCTCATTTACAATATTTTAAATATTAATAAATAATAAATAATTTACAGAACTAAAATTAAGCCATGACTTTGGAAAAATACTGCCTCCTGGGAGTATAAGTCCTTAGAGAAAAGACACTTTTTTGTGTAGGTTTAGAGTTAAACATAACCCTTTGTGTTATGTCTAACATAACACGGTTAGGGTGTCAAGTTTCTTCTGCTCTTTTAAGTAGTAAAAGAGCGCCCTCTATGTATCATCATATATAATGACATCTAACTTTAACCTTTTGTGATTCATCAGTCTAAAAGTCCAATTTTGGGGATTCTAATTTAAATTTTGTAATTGCAAAACACTTCAGCACTTCCATGTGAGCCTCTTTATTCAAAATGTGCATGTGGAAATGGATAGATGTTTAATAAGCCCCTTTGTTTTCTTTTATGTCCCTTTCATTTCATTTGAGTAATTTTGAACGAGTGTTTCTTTTCACTCTGATTGGTGGTAATGATTTTCTGGAGGTCATTAAATCATTAATCCTCTATTGTCTATATTGCTGGGTATATATTTAATTTGGAAAGTACTGTGGACCATAATTTGGTCGGCAGTGCAAGGGTCCACCTCTTGAAAAGCAGCATACCATACATTGTCAAAGCTGGGTGATCCACATCAACCTTTATCGTGTGTGTGTGTGTGTGTGTGTGTGTGTGTGTGCATACTGCTGACAGTTTTCCTTGCTCTCCACCTTAGCTCTATTGCCTCCCTGTCTCTGACTGTTTGTGCATGTAAGAGTTTTGCCTGCTCTCAGGGTATGACAACTCTCCACTCTCCACAGATATTAACAATAACACAAATTTCAGGAGATCAACCTTGTAAAATTCTAAATATCTAAATATTTGGTGACTGTATTAGACAATATGGCTTTGGCATTTTTTCTCCACTTGAAAAAATAAATCAGCTGGGCTCTTTCCTCGCCTTCAGACATTTTACAACGTTTTACATAGCAGCTGCACTATATATCAGGATGGTGTTAAGACTTCTAAAGCTGCTTTTTTGTCCAACATCATCACGACTAATAGCCATAACCCCCAGGCCCTGTCTAAAATTTTCAATTCTGCCATCAAGCCTTGCCCTGATAAACTAGACTTTGCCCCCCCAGCTCTCTGTGAGCAATTTTTAAATTATTTTACACGGAAGATTTCACTTTTTTTTTTTTTAAATATTTTTTATTGGTTTTTCTGTTTTCACAAATAGTACATAATTACATAACATAATAAAGTGTACAATTCAGAACCAAAAATAAATAAATAAATAAAAAACAAACAAAAACAAATAAACAAAACAAAAACAAACAGACTGATAACTAAGCACAGAACACCAGCTCAGTTCTATCTATAAAATAAATAAATAAATAAATAAAGAGAGAATACAATACAGTACAATACCTGTGGTCCCAGTATTACGTTGCAGTTTGAACACTCAAGAGAATCCTTGTAACATAATATTAGAAACATCAGGTTCCACATAGTTCAAGTATGGTTCCCACACCTTAAAGAATTGATCTGTTTTTGAGTGCAGTACACATGTAAGATATTCCAATGGCACTAAATCCAACACTACTCTTTGCCAACCTTTAATAGTTGGTACTTTTTCATAAATCCATTGGAGTAGTATATTCTTCCTGGCCGCACAGGTGAGAACACAGTACAATCTCCTATTATTCTTGGATATTAATCGCCGGCTGGGGAGGCCCAGTATGAGTGACAGAGGGTCCATCTCCAATTCACAACCGAAAATCTTCTCCATTTCAGATAACACATTAGACCAATATTCTTGCAATTTCAAACATGACCAGAAGCTGTGAGTTAGGGTACCAATTTCTGTCTTACATTTGAGGCACATGGGTGAAAGGGTAGGATTATATTGATGTCTGCGAAATATGGATATATGCATTCTGTGTATAATTTTTAACTGTATTGCTTTGGTACGATTACAAACTGATATTGATTTGGCATAACTCCAGACATCTTTCCACTCTTCATCATCAATTGCTATACCTAACTCCTTTTCCCATGTGCCTTTAAGCCTCTGTGACATCACTGAAAGTACAGAATATAAAGCCTTATAAAATATCTTCACAGGTACCTCTTTGTCTGTTAAAAATAATAATTTTTCAACAGGAGAGACTTCATGACTCTCACTACAGTTAGTACTATGTAAAATATAATGCCTTATCTGTAAGTAACGGAAAAAGTCATGTTTGGGGAGAGAATATTTCTCAACCATTTGGTCAAATGGCATAACTACATTGTCGGAGCATAAGTCCCTCAGTCTCTGAATTCCTTTGTTCTTCCATTCCTTAAAACCTATATCAAACATCCCCGGTTGAAAGTCAAGATTATTCACAATAGGAGTAAACACAGATGTTAACTTCAACCTTCCCTCAATTCGACATACTGACTGCCAGGCCTTAAGTGTATTAAGTGTGACTGGATTATCACAGCTCAATCTAATATCTTTAAAGTTCTTAAAGAACAGCAAGTCCCTTAATGGATACTTTGAAAGAGAGGTTTCAATCCCCAACCAGATAGAGTGTGAATTACTTGTGACCCAGTCTTGAATATAGCTCATGTGAGTACTCAATTGATATGTTCTAATATTTGGTAAATCTAAACCTCCTACTGAACCTGGGAGCTGCAGTGTAGCCATCTTAAGTTTTGGTCTGCGTTTGCTCCATATAAAAGAGCTTAGCCAGCCGTTCAGATCCTTCATCACTCTATTTGAAAATATAACTGGAATCATTTGGACAGGATATAACAGTCGAGGCAAAATATTCATCTTAGTCAACGCTATACGTCCTAACCAGAAAACGGGTACGGAATTCCATCTCTCCAAATCCTGCTTTACCTTCTCGAACAGAGTGACAAAATTTTCTTTATACATTTCTTTCAATTCTGGAGTTATAAATATACTTAATGAAATTATCACCAAGACTGAATTTATTTAAAGTGTAAAATAAGTAAGTCCATTCTATCCGGTCAAAAGCCTTTTCAGCATCCAGAGAAAGCACCAAACCGCCCATGTTCCTTTGCTGAGCAGCCTGTATTAGATTGAGAAGGCGTCTGACATTATTACGAGAATTACAGCCATTTATAAAGCCTGTTTGATCTTCTTTAATAATTACAGGCAAGAGAATTTCGAGTCGAGTAGCTAATATTTTTTTTTTCTCTTTTTTATTTTTCTTTTCTTCTTTCTTTTCTCTTTGGAATGAGAACATATGTATAATTTAAGGCTCTGCTACGGGCTCCCAGTGGAGCCAAGCACACACACACTCACACCCCAACGAACACACATACTCACAAGAAGCTTAATCACTGGCACTGTTTCTTCATCTGAGTGAGTGAAAGTGGCACTAATACAGCACTGTAGTTTCAGCTCTGTTAAAGTCTCACCAAATATCCCTCTCTGCTTATTATTCAAGCAGTTGGCCTAGATGAGTCAAGACTACGTGGTAATAGTGTGAAGCGCAGGAAAAAAATAATAAAAAGAATAAATAAAGAGTTCGGCTTACTTTACGGGAGAGCGGGGTTACAGTAAAAGGGAAGGATTTGTAGACGCCTGTCCTATTGATCAGTGAGCGAGCGAGCTAGCGAGCAAACCCTCCCTGTTTCAGAAACGAGTGTTTTCATGCCAGGATTTTGGTTACAGAGAAAGTGGTACTGTTGTCACTTTGTTAGTGTGTGTGTGTGCTGTTTGAAACAGCGAGGTTCCATTAAGACCTTTACCCACCCCCCCACCCCAAAATGCCAGTGATGCCTCCTGGCTTCAAGCTGTAAATGCTTTGACTATATGTGACGTTCGCTGCCTTGATGCTTTTTTGGGATCCTTTTTCCTTTTTTACCCCACATCACCTTGTGTCAGTTTAAGTGTAGTCAAAGGAAGATTGGTATTTCTGTCGGCAGGAACGTCAATTTAGTGGTTTGTCTTTGTTCTGGGACCTCCCTGCCCTTCCATATGGACACACTGAAAGCCAGAGGTGTACTTTCCCAGCCTTCTGCTTCCCACATATGGAAGGGCGAGGAGAGCCACGACAAACCAGAGCAGGCATCGGCGGCTGACATGGCGATGATTAATTCAGACGCAGCGTGAAATGATGAGATCAGTTGAGCTCCCTGGATTGCGGATGAGTTTGACTTTTTGTGGCCTGTCTGAATGAACACTATACGTGATTGCCCCTCCACTAAAAAAAAAAAAAAAAGCATTAAAAAAAAAGAAAAATTCCTGATTCCTTTCATATGAACGTGTTAAGCTGCACTTATCAATATTATATGACGTGCTGGTTGTTAAAAGTTATTCTGTTATGTTGCAGGCATCAGAGATAGAAGGGTAGGGTTCAGGAAGAAGTTAAAAAAAGAGATGAAAGTTGCTGAGATTTTCAGGGTG
>NW_005187917.1:81089-91992 GCF_000239375.1 Pundamilia nyererei
CATTTTGCAATAGGAAGTGATATTGATTCATCTGTTTTAGAAAGCATTCTGTATATTTTGGATAGTAATTTGGGGGGTTTAAGAGTAAGAAATTGAACCACACTTGGTGTGGCTCCTACCTCAAAGCACACTATGCGCTGCCGATCTTACGTGCTGCACAATAATGTTTAATATTTAGTATTTGCTTTTATATTCCCATATATCATCGTGATCTTGTTTATTGTATTGCTCTCGTTTTCTTCTGCTTGTTTTTGTTGTGATATTTTGATACCATGGTAGCATTTACAGGATATTGTTTTATAGTGATATTATACAGGAAAACTGTTACTCAATAAGGCCCATTTACTAGTTGTTTTTCTCTTTCTCTGTGACCCAAGAATTAATGTGTAAGAATCACAGGCTGGTACCTCAAGGTCGAAAATACCACAGAGATCACTTCCTTATTCCCATCCTCCCTTCTTTATCTCCTAGAAAAGAGCTTGTTAAAGGCCAGGTGGTTTGTTTCAGAATTCACCAATGAAAGAACTCTGTATTCTATGTCTAGGAGTGTATTTTGCTGGGATAATCATAAATTGTAGCTGAACTGATAAACTATACAAAGGATACTTCTCTGCTCACAAGGCAGGAAGACGTTTCCTTATTTGGTCTGTACTGGTCTGAACTGAGAATCTGCTGACACACGAACCTTTTTCCTCTATATAAACTGTTGTCTGATGAATAAACCTTTGAGTTGATTTTGGGAAAGCAACCTGAAGCAGTCTGTGTTTCCTTGTTCTCCCAAGCTACTCCCGGCGCTGTAACTAACCTGCTGAACGGCATACCTGAGTGTTACTTTAAATAATTTTGAATCTTATAGGGTAAAGACAAAACTCTGCTTATAGGTGCCCACGCCTCGGAGGAAACCCGATCCACGGAGAAACCCGGGACGGAGATTTCTTTCAGTTTTCTTTTTTCATTCTCAACAGGTGAAATTAAAAAAGTATCTACTGTTATCTATTGTTAGCTAGTTTATTATGATGGTGTAGTTTTTATTATGTTGCTCTTTGTTGTTTGTTTTCTCTTCTGATTTTTTATCTCCATACAGGTGATCCAGGTGTTTTGTTTGTTTTTCTTTTTTTTTCTTCCCATCTCTTCTCCCCTCTATTTTTCTTTCTCTCCCTCTCTTTCTTTCATTCTTTCTCCCTGTCCTATCCCCCAGTCATGTCTGTCCCGTCTTTAAAAAAATAAAATAAATACATAATTATAATAAAGGTCAATCAAATGGACCAATATGGCAAGGCCATGATGATCCACTCCAAACGGGACAGGCAAAAAAAAAAAAGGCAAAAGAAAAAAGAATGTGGTCTCAGTGGTGTGGTGTCTTCATGGAATACATTACAGAAAGACTTTCATGTAACAAGCGTCATATCTATACTCATTTGCTAACCGAGAACGTGATACCTTCATCTCTGACAAAAATGTGGAGAGGTGTGGTTTGTGAGGATTTCCTTATGTACCCATGTTCAGGTTTGGAAACCGCTTCACCCATTTTGTAAAGGATAGTTATATAGTTAGTCACACCAGGACAAAGCTGTATCTTGTTTATTGCATCACAGATTACAGATTGCACAAATGAAGAAAATCCCTTTTCTCTGTGGCTGCTTTCGTGTCCATAAAGAGTGCCTAAGTTCGTTAAAGTGTGAGTAACCACCGGACAAGCTACATTTCAATAATTTTTTTTATTGAACAACGAGAGGGTTGCACCTCGCGACAAACGAACAAATACTGTTAACTATAAAAACACGTCCACAATCCACATATATTCATCTTTCTGTCCGATAAAGATCTTGGCATATTAGTTCCGCTCTCTGTCATTTATTAATGTGGACACACCCCGATTATGATTATCCCCGATTATGAATCTTTTCCTTATAAATGTCACATGATCAAGATTATGTTAATCGATGTTATGTTTATCGATGTTATCCCCAATTAGCAGTATAATTATCAGTAGTGAGTAATTATCATTACTGTTAACCATAGCCCAATTAACTGGATATGGGGTTCCTGGGCAAAATTCTTCTGTTGGGCTGTAATGGTCTAATGGTATGCATTTATTTTTAGGGCGAATAAAGCTGGAAAATTATCAATTAAATTTTTATTTATATAGCACCTTTCTAGACAGAATCACAAAGTGCTGCACATAAGATAACAAGTTATAAAAAGATAAAACTGAAAATATAAAAAAGGCTAGAATTCAGCTAAAGCAAAAGAGTCCAGAGTTCTTAAGGTTTGAGGGAGAGAGTTCCACAGTCTACGGGCCACAATCGCAAAAGCTCTATCACCCTTAGTTCTCATCTTAGTTTTTTGCTTAGACACATAAACAGTGAGTTACAATAGTCCAAGTGTGAGGAAATAAATGCATGTATAACAATCTCCAGTTCAGAGCGAGATAAAATAGGGCTTAACTTAGCTACATTTCTTAAGTGATAAAAACAAGACTGAACCAGAGATTTAGCATGACCGTCCAGTGTGAGAGTCGAGTCAACAGTGACACTTAAATCCCTGACAGAGGATTTAACATAAACTGAGAGAGGACCAAGGGCTTTCACTATGGGATAAAGATCTGTCAGGAGCACATATAAGGACTAAGTTTTCCCCTCATTGAGTTGGAGGACATTTGCAGCCATCCAACATTTGATCAAATCTAAGCAGTCATTCAGAAACTGAAGCTTAGAAAAACGTTAGGAAAATCATAAAGAATGACAGATTCTTTGGATACAGAAGGAGATTTTAAAAGAAAATGTGTCAGATTCAGACTCAATCAGATGGAGATCATCATTAAGTGCCATCTGAAACAAAATTTGCTCTTCCTGTTGGACCTAAAGGTATGCTGACAATTGTCATCTTAGTGTATTTTAGACTATTTCACTATTGACACTGTTGACAAGTGTAGAGATTAGAATATTATTTTACTGTTACTATTCATAACCAGTATCATTACTGTTGCATTAATTATCATTTATCATTATCATTTCATTAGAGTATTTATTGAAACTGTTGATGTTACATTAAAGTCTGTATTTCAGGTGTGAGCATAATTACATAATAATCTTTCATTGCAGGTGCAACTGTAATCATGTTATACACATTGCATTTTTGTGCTAATTAAAGAGTTGAAGCTCAGTCAAGTTAATTAATGGTCTGAAGCTTCGGTCAGCGCGACGTCTGGTCGATCAATAGGAAGGTAAGGTGACCTGGAGCCATGAAAGGATTGCATAGATGCTTACAATTCACCACATATTATATAAAAACAGAATAGAGGCCTGTGTGTGTTCAGCAGCCTGCTGCATTGGAGTTTGCCTGGTAACAGATGACTCAAACGGAGTCAGGAAGTATACTTCTAAAAGGTCTTTGTTTGTCGAGTGAGGTCATGCACTGAGGTCAAGACACATAGTCTGCCTGAACACACATACACAGTATCTAGACTTGTTTTGCTCGAAACTGCAAAGTTGTTTACCTGCATACGTGACAGTTTAGTTCCACAGATAAGTGAAGTGCAGTAAATAAAATAACAGGAAGCATCTGGTGGTGGCGGAGGAACAGAGGAAGGAACTGTTCTTTTTTAGAATATTTCCAAGCTTGGAATTACTGAAACTGATGTATGTTCCTTATCTGCTTTGACGCATGATGCTCGTCATCAACTATGTTATATATATGACTGCTCGTTTATTGTTCTGGGGAGATTGAGGCTGATGTTTTGCAGAGCTCGTCTTTCCCACACACGTGTGTGTAAATGAAATCATTGTTTTGACGCACAATGGACCTCCAGTCGTTTGTCTCTTATCTCAAATCACGAATCAGGACACAAGATAAAAGTTATTTTGTATATGTATTCTTTTGGGTTTTTAGATATTTCACAAATCAGATGTCACAGTCCTGGGTCGTATGACCCAGCGCTTTGTGTTTTCTTGTATTTTGATATTCATTGGTTATAGTTAGTCCTTTTGGCATTAGATAGGTTCCTTAGTTGTAGTTATTGTTAATTGTTTAGTAGGTCTCCTTGGGTCATCATCCCATGTGTTAAAGTTCCCCTTGTTGTTTATTGTGTCTTATCTGTCATGTTTCTGGTCTGCCTGGTTAATGGGGGTTAGGGTTAGGGTTAGCTGCTTGAAAGAACCATATAATTGAAGCCATGGTATAACACTTCTGGTGTTCTGCCACCTTTTGCTTATATTGCCCTCTGGCCATGACTCCAGGGGATCTTCGCCACTGTCATTGGCACTGTTATTCCATCGGAACAGAGTTTTTCCCTAAAACTAATCAACATCACAGGCATAACTGATGAGCACCTTAGTTGCCCAGAATGCTCAGTAGGGAGGCCAGAGTCGTTCTGTATGGATGAATTTATTCAACCATTTAATTGCCAGTACAAAAACTACCATTAAGAGTAATTTTAAGGCAGCATGTATTATTTAATGCTCATTTATTTGTCACTATGCATGCCATGCAACAAGCGTAGCATAAGTGTATGAAAGCATGCTAAGCTAAAGTTGAACACTTGCTCGGTTGAATTTTCATTCATCCTGCTCTCCAAGCCAGTGCTTTAAGTTTTATGATATAGGTTCTTTTGGATCAGGCTTTCGGCTGATTTCTTGTAGAATTTTTTATACTACTTTAGTTCTTTAATTTTTTTAGGCTTAAAGTTACTGTCTTTTGATGGTCTCTGAATTCATTACAGTTTACTGTTTAAATTTGACTTTATTATGTTTTGTTTTGTTTTTTTTGCGGCTCTCCAACGGGAGATTGAGAGACCACCATCAGAGTGTTAAAGAGCAGCTTGAAATTCTCCTGGGCTGCTTGCATAAAAGAAAAATCAACAAAATCAACATCGTAATGCGGACACCACCACGGCGCCAGCTGCAGGCCCAAGGCTGGAGCCGGACAAAGACTCCCCAATAACGACTGTGTGATGACTATTCTTCCCATCACATGCAAGGCCACCTGGATTGGCTGGAGGACTGTTTACTTAGCCTGATAGGCCGAAGGACACTGTCTCAGCTGAACTATGGACACGCACACACATACACTTACACTGATAAGCACTCACTCATCCCCCCTCCCTTTCCAACGCCTTCGATGCTTGTTGCCCCCTGAGGCGGGTCTGGGCCCACGCTGGAGACGGCGCCGTTGCAGGATGGCTGCTGTATTGCCTGGGATTACTCCTCATCCCCTACCCAACCCTGTGGCTTGTCACATCTGTCACAATGTTGTGCTGTGGACATTCATGTGCTTTTTTGTGCAGAGGAGTTCTTTTGTTTCCCGTTCTCGTGCTGTCCTGCCATGGAAGCACAGCATGAGTGGAGGTCTCCTTTTTCCTCTTGTTCCCGTTGTTGTGTACATTTCAGTGTTTTTCTGTAACGCTACCAATCTCCGACTTGTAACCCCATGTGATGTCTGTGTTATGTGTGCAAGGTTGGGTGGGGGTCCCATTTCACTGCAGGGCAACCTGCTTGTGACAAATAAAGCTTTGATTGATTGATTAAAGTTGATAAATATTAGTACAGATTGTACATATGAACCGGGGTCAGGACACTGTTCCAACTTGCTGCTTCTCACATGCAGTAACATAGTGTTTATTGACAGTCCAAATTGGTGAGGAAGTCTTTGGTCCAGGAGCAGGTGGCAGGGGAGATCTGAAGGTGGTACAGTTTGGTAGTGAGAATGTCTGGTATTTTGGTGTTGAATGCTTGGCTGTAGTCCACAAAGATCCTCACCTAGCTCTACCTGTTCTCCAGATTTCCCACCGCTCTGTGAAGGGTGATTGTGATGGTATCCCCCGTGGCCAGATACGCTCTGTAAGCAAACGGGTGGGGGTTGAGAGAGGGATTTAGGCAGTCTCTGATGTTCCTAATCAACCCAACCTAATCACTTGAAACACTTCATGACCACAGGTGTGAGGTCTATAGGTTTTTAGTCGTTGAGGCTGTCTATTCCAGTCTTTTGGGGGATGGGAATATTCGTGTGGGCCTTCAGACAGGTAAGAACAGTGGCATGTGATGTCTTTGTTGTGTGTGTAAGTCGAGGGGGGGGGGGTCCTATTCCTCTGCGGGGCAACCTGCATATGGCCAATAAAGCATTCATTCAATTCAATTCAATTCAATTCAATTCAATGAGTCAGGGAGAGGTTGAACAGCCCAGTGACGATCCCTGCTAGTTTGCCCACACAGGCTTTTAACAAGAGGCCCTGTGATGCCTTTTTTTCCTGCTTCTATGTCAGGGCTGGTGAAGACCGGGTGAGCAGTACTTACATGTATTATATTACAAGGGAGTGCCAACTGCTTCCTGGCTAGTCACATGTTTGAAAAACTAATCATGCATAACACATGAGTCATTTTTGCATGGTTTCATCCAGTGCTAGTCAAAACTACTGTATGTTAGCATGTTTACTGGTTCCTTTGAGACAAATTCTGTTCTAACCATGCAGAATGGTGTGGCTGTTCCACTGTCTCTGTTGAAAGTGAAATATATCAATAACTATTATTTACATTATTTTATATAATTATAGTTATAATTTGTTTATCTCTACATTATAACTCCTGTTAGTAAGTGGGATACATTAGGGAGCAAGTGAACATTTTGTCCTCAGCACTGATTTGCTTTTTTTTTAAATTTCTGAATTTTGCAGTTTAGCACTGATTTGTTAAAACCAGGAAAAATGGGCAAGTGTAAGGATTTAAGTGAGTGTTAAAAGGGCCAATGGATATGCTGGACAAGCAAGTCAGCTCCATGGAGCCGCCACCTCACAGCTTACAGCACCTATTACCCACATAGCAAAATTGGTATGGCCTGGATCTGGCCCCCACATTGTGCTTACACATAGCCAATATACCGCAAAGAATGACGGCCCTTTGGTGGCCCATGTGTGGTTTACCTCTGGCAAACCTGATCTGGGCCACCAAAGTGTTATCATTCTTTTTGGTATTTTGGCCATGTGTAAGTTGTGTGCAGCCACGGGCCAGTTGCAGACACTATGCTGGCCCTGTGCTGGCTCAGAACAGTTTCACCTCTGGCCCCAGATGTCAGTCTAATGTGTACCTTAACAAAGCCATGTAATAAAAACATAATAGTGCAAAAGAAACATGGCGAAACTCTATTCAGACAGGGAATGGATTACTTACGGTGCTCTATACAACATGCCATAACACTAGGTTTTTGATAAAGTAAACACTCACAAACCTGTCAAACCTGCATTTGAAACGTTGGCTAACATAGCAGTATAGTATTGCAACGTGGCACTTAGGTCTTCTAACTAAAATAGATAGGATCATCAGGGGTCCTTTTATCCCTCTGTGGGGGGATATTCTCCCACTAGGTTTAAATCTGGGACTCCCCACCATTTGACTTTAGAACTGAAGAAGCTTCTCGGATGAGAGGTGAAAAGTCCAGACGCTTTTCTTTGCAAGCTCCTTTGACTACGATGACCTGGATGACTGAGAACCTTCACAGACAAATAGTGCCATCATTGTCAGACCTGGCCCACATCTGGTTGACATACACCCTGCCATGACACCAGCCAGTCAGAAGTGCCAGATTGATGCCGGATTCAGGCCAGACCTGTTTTCTATGAGCCTGGACCATGTAAACCAAACCGAAATTGGGCCAGATGTGGCATGCCATCACACAAACAGTGCCATCTATGCCAGGCCTGGCCCATATCTGGATCACATACTACTTACCATGCCAGAAGTCAGGCAGCAGTGCCGGCTTGACACCAGATCTGGGCCAGATCTGTCTGGGTGGGTACTATCTATCTATTACTAACATCTTTGTGTCAGGTACTACAGCACTCTTTCAGGGGTCTAGTGGAGTCCATGCTTTGACAAATAAGGGCTGTTTTCCCATATCAGTATCACTTAGCAATTTAATTCCTTACTGATTCTCTTATCGATTCTTATTGGGTTTTCATTGGCTTACCATCACTTAGCAGCATATCAAAGACATTGCTAACATGCAAATTAATTGCATGCTGTGTGTTCAAATGTTTGTACATGTTGGAGGGATTTCCCCCTTTGTTAAAAGGTGAAAAAACAAAACATTGTCCATATCCCTGCTGGAGAATGCACCACTGTTTTCTTCCTCTGGCACACAACTGAAATTTGTTAATTGTACAAGTGCGATAGTAACCAATAAGCACAATCCAATGAACTGAACTACTGAGAACCAGTTCTCTGAAAAAAATCCTCCCTACATGCAGAGAAATAAATTGACTTTTATGGTATCGTACGGTTACAGTGTAACCTTGGTTCTCTTAGTGAGAGACTATCTCTCCACACCGTTACTTATTCCATATGTACGGGGTACGACTCCCCTTGGTCGTGGGGTGCGGATATTTCTTTAAGACACTCCGGCACGCCCGGCTACGACCCACAGCTTACGTATAAAACAGCTGTGTGGACGTGACACCGGTGATAGTTTGATCGGAACGCGTCTCCAAGTGGCCTCACAGTGGAGAGATAGTCTCTCACTAAGAGAACCAAGGTTACACTGTAACCGTACGTTCTCTAGCATATCAAGACTATCTCTCCACACCGTTACATATTCCATATGTACGGGGTAACTCTGTAAGACACCCTGCAAGGAGACAATGCACCGCCGAGAGTGAAGGTGCCGGGAGTCAGTGACTACGCACCAATAGAGACATCACCCTGATCAGGGCTTCGCAATGCGAAGCTGAGCCAGGGGGTGGAGGCAGCAGTCTGCAGATGCCGCTGGAGAAGAGGGCCAAGCCAGGGACCCAACCTGTAAGTCACCCCAGGACCAAGTGGCTGCCGAGCGCTGTCCGTAGACAGGGGAGCCACAAGAGTGAACTCGAGGACGGAACACTCGAGTACAGCCAGCACTGCAGGCTGGAACACAACACACTCGCTGGCTGGCTTATCAGACACAGCGAGGCCAGGCTAATGTGTAACGGGTGAACCGCATGCAGAGAGCCTGGCGCTGCAGGCTGGAGAACACTCATTCGTTGGCATAGCATCAGACACAGCGAGGTCCAGCTGGCGCGTAAACCGGCGAAGCGTGGGCAATACGCCAGGGAAACACAGCCTGCAGCTGCAGCAGCAAGAGCTGCAGCAGCGGCTTAACCTGCGGCCAGAGCCGAGAAGCCGTCCCAATCGAGGAACAAGAATCGAGAATCGAGAATCGAGCCCTGCTGACCGCGTGAACCGCGCACTGCGGGCAACACGCAAGACAGGACAGGCTACACTAGGCTGGAGAAGGCACTTGCTGCAGCGAGGTGCGACTGGCATGTAAGCCGGTGAATGCGTGCAAAACGCCAGGGCAACACAGCCTACCAAGCCACTCGAGCACAGCAGCTGGCTATCGCTATGACAGAAGCCCCGTAATATGCGGATGACGACCCAGAAGGGAAGGCAGAGCCGCCAGCTGGAGAAGTCAATTCACAACAGATCCTTGCCTGGCACTAGGCAGTGACACAGAGCCAGGGAGGGAGAGAGCCTGTCGCAGCAGCTCGGCCACTCAGAGGATGGCCAAGGTAGGATGAGGCCCAGGGCCTGTCCCAGGAGTAGAGCAGCTGACCTGGACCATCCATGACAAGGGAGGTGCTGGTGGCTTCATCACTAGGGCATAGCAACCACTCCGCGGTGTCTATAGACAGGGGGCCAGCAGAGTGGGCCTGATGAGACACTAACGGAATGACAGGAGGTGTCAGCTTACTGAGCGGGCACCTGCTCTGGCCAGGTGACCCGCGATACAGGGGCAACCGACTAGACAGAGCCAGCGCTGCGTGCTGGAGAACTCCCACTCCCCGGCTGACGTATCAGACACAGCGAGGGCCGACTGGCATGTGAGTCAGCGAACCGCAGGCTATACTCCAGAGGAACACAGCAGCAGTACAGCTGCAAAGGCGCAGGGCCAAGGCTGGGAAGCAACCTGTAGGGTCCATCCAACCACGGAGCCGCCCAGCCGTCCGCAGACGGAGGGCTGGCGGTCTAGCCCACTGAAAGCCAAGTGGGGACTTAACCCGAAGGTCTGCCCCAGGGCTGAGCAGTCGCTAGCGCTGTCCACAGACAGGGGAGCAGCAAGAGTGAACTTTGAAAACGAGACACCCATGCACAGCGTCGCAGGCCGGAGAACATCCACTCGCGTGGGCAATGGGCCAGGGGAACACAGCCTGCTGCAGAGCTGGCCACTAGGCCCAACTCAAAGGATGTCAGGAGGGAGGAGAGCGGCTGGAGGACAGCTGAGCCTAGGCTCCGAGTTCTCCCCACCTCAACTGAACACGGCCGTCTCTGCACACCTGCAGAGACCCCTCAGCTTCTTTAAAGCGAGGTGGCCGCAGGCCAGACAGACAGTTCCATCAGGCAACCCTAGTCGTCTGACCGGAGCCAAGAGTCATAAACATCAACTTCCTGACCATCAACCTCCACCAGCACAGGCCTCAAGGAGGCCGGGCCATGGGTGGGAATGCCATGGGAGGGCCCCAGAACCAGGGAACCCAGACATGGGTTCACCCGTCCGGACCCTACCCCAGTGGCAGCCAGAGGGGATTGAAGCTTCTTCAACATATACCTCACAATAATCAACCTCCACCGGCCCAGGCCTCACGGAGGCGGGGCCTTGGGAGGGAACGCTGCAGCCTGTCCCGTTTGGCTCTTTTGCCATCAGAATTATTGTCTAAAGGCAAAGAAAGATGCCCAACGGATTTACTTTACCAAATTGACCATCCCAGCCTTGCCGTAATGGTCAATTTGATTCACCTTTTATTGTTTATTTTATTTTCACTTGCTGAATACAGGACAGACTTGACTGGGGGAAGGAAAGGGAGAAAGAAAGAGGGGAAGAGAAACAGCTGAGAAGAGGGACGGGGGAGAAGGGCAAAAAACAAAAACCAACAGAATGGGCA
>NW_005187917.1:93067-96704 GCF_000239375.1 Pundamilia nyererei
TACTCTACGAACCGGGTCTAGGTACCCTTGCCCCTGGAGGGGGGAACTGCACCCAGACCCATATCATGTTTGCTTGTAATTGTGGGCTTGCAGAAGTTCTCGCTCACTGCAAAAACATTGTCTGCGGTTTTGGAGAAGCGGGTTGACAGGAAACATCTGCTATGAAGACAGAGACAATGTTCTTCTGTGTTAAAGGTCATTGTGGTTTTGATCTGACCTTTGTATGAAATGGATCTGACGTTGAGGGGGCGTCATTAAATTCAAACCCTGATGGTATAAAATATCTGTTTATGCTTTGATTAAGTCAGAGATCAGCGCCGTCTGCGAACGGAGCTGATCTTCCCACGCGTGTATTTCATTAAAATCAATTGTCTGACCAAGCTCTTGGACCCTGGTTGTTTGTACTCTCCTTCCTCAATATTTGAACCTTAACATTTAACAAAGGAAGACACTTACCTTACTCCTCTCTCCTTACCTACCTGTCATTTAGTTACATCTATCTAATACAGGCAATCTATGAAGCAAGGATATTGTCACGGTAGGGTACACCGGTGATGAGGAAGTAGATGTAAAAGCAGGACATGGAGGAACACAAAACTGTGGTAAACTAAAAGTGAGCCGTTTATTGTGGCTAATGAAAAACAGGAATATACAACAAGGTAAAATCAACAGTGGCGAGAACTAAAACTAAACCTAAATTGGGCGAGACTAGACTATGGCAACTATGATACCTGACCTTAAAATGATAGTTAGCAGGGGCATGATAGAAACTGTGAGGAAAACCCAAGACTTGAAACATGAACATGCCCTAAACACAATCATGCAAAACACTAGAAACTGACATGACTAGGGGTAGTACAACAGACGACCTGACAATGACAGAATGGAAACACACAGACTAAATACACACATGGGGTGATCAGCTGAAGTGGAAACACATGAGGAAAGAGCTGACACAATAGATCATAATGACACAACAAGGAAAGTGTAAGCTAAGTACACAGAACATGGAAACAAGACTTTCAAAATAAACAGGAAAGATGAGGGGACACAGATATGAAACAAACTTGACAGCATAAACCACGCAGACATGAAACATGACAGGTTAGACACACTAACCAACAAGGGAGACTTAACACAGGGAGTGATGACACAAAGGAATCTAAATAAACAAGAACTATAACTAGGCAACCCAGGAGCTTATGACTAGATGGACTTAAACATAAACAATGAATAACAAAATACAAGGAAACTCAAATCCAAACTAATAACAGCCACAGCAAGATCTTAACATACCTACCTACCAATACCTACCAATATACCTAAGAAATCACAAAAATATAACAATAAACTCTAAATGCTGGGTCACAGACCCAGTCCCTGACAGGTATATTGTCTTTTTTCTGCCCCAGTTTTCTTTTTTAATGATATACCCAGTGTAGCGTCAACCTTTGGTTCTTCTTTGCCACTTCTGCAGGACGTAAAGTTTCTGACTCATGCTCTTCTTGAATCGCTTGTATGCCTTTCGGTAGCAAAAACGAGGCAAATGTAAAAAAAGGAAAACATTTATTCTCCATACAAACCGAAAAATACAAAACAAATGCCTCTGGTGGGAGCTCTGTTAACATTCCTTTTATGTTACAACGATACCACAATAAACGGCTATGATCAGAAAACTGTTGCTCCACGTCCTGCTTACTTACTTAACCAATAGATTAACAAGGCAGGACAAATTTGTGGAGCATATTGTTTCATGTTGTAATGCAAAATAATCAAGATTATAACTACAAACTCAAAATAAAGATCACAGCAAAATGTTGGCCTAAACTGTTTAAGCTCCAACACCCAGTTCCCCAACATAAGGTATATATAAAAACAACTGACTTAACCTGCTAAGACTCTTAACCTCCTAAGACCCGAACTCTTTCATGCATTTTTAACGCTTTACTATTTAGGCTGATTGGGACCTGATGAATGTAAAAACAAATAGTTAACGGATTTTTTTTTTTACCGGATTTTTTTTTCTGAGAAAAATGAAATCCACATATGAGGACATTCGTTTTAAATTTTGATAGAACACTGATAGTATAATGTCCTCATAAATGGATATCAGGCCCTTGTAGAGCAAAATTTAGTATTTTGGTCTAGACAACCCAAAATGTGATGTCCACATATGTGGACATCTGGTCTTAGGAAGTTAATTGCATAATGGAGATAAATGTTAGGCAAATAATTTATGTTATGTTTTGTGTGTTCTGTTCCCACACAGGAACCGTTCTCCGTACTCCTGCATAGGTCCCTCCAGGTACTCCATCACCCTACATGACAACCTGTAACAGATGGAGAGATGAATGGGTACAGATATGATTTTTATATACAACCACTGTAAAGTGTTGTTCATGTAGTCAGTAGAGTTGGATGTCTCGAGACCGATCTTTGGTTTTGGTCTTGTCTTGATCTCGGATCACTCGGTCTTGTCTTGGTCTTGCTGTCTCGGTCTTTCTGTCTCAGATCGAGATAGTGGTCGGGAGATTTGGAGTCAACAGTATCCATGACACACAACGTAATGTTTGATAATGTGTCATGCGCAAAAGCATCAGTTCTAAGAGCCGTGCTTAGAGAGTGCTTTGTAGGGAATCAGAAGAGTCGAGGATACAGGATATAGGATAATATATAGGATAATATCATTATGTGAAAAACAGAGAGGGTGTTGACTACAAGTCTAGTAGTCAGTTTTGGAAATATTTGTTTTCTAAATGGAGATCATCCTTTTTATATATCCACTTTCTTTACATTCCATTAACAAAACACCTCTATTCATAACAAAGTTATGAAGGTTTTGTCGAAGGACACACTTTATCATAAATCTACATTTGATGTGTGTCTTCATTGTTTGACTCTAAGGGTGTGTTTGGAGTGTTTGTTGTTCCGTAACGTGTTGCTACTACCTCTGAGTCGACTAATGACTTCCTCCTAATCAGTCATCAACTGACTTGTGTTTCTTGACAATAGCTAAGGTTTTTCAGATCAAATGTTATTAAGGTGCAGTTTTTTGATATCATGTCACTTTAATTAAAAACAATACAAATATAATGAATCAATATTTGTAGTAATTTCAAAAATAATATCAGTTTTACCTTTGCATAGCGCCTTTCACAAGTCTCTTTGACAGACTGGTGACCTGCCCAGAGTGTTTTGACCTGTGACAGCTGAGATAGGCTGCAACAAAAGAGAATGGACGGATGAACAGCATTTATGGTTCTGTCTAAGTGAGAAAACTGGATTATCTGTTGAGAAAAAAAAAGCTTAGTGAGGTATATTATATCTTGTTGTGTGGTGTGAAATATTTTCCAATGAATTCTTTTCACTGTCTCTGGTGACTGTTTATGTATCTGTGCCTCAGTGAGTGCTTTTCATTAAGCTAATGCTGCTTCATCTTAGTTTCTCCTGAATAAAGGATGAGTGAGTTTTAGGATAAAGGATATATTTGTTTTTCACCATACACTTCTTCAAAAGCCTCTTCTCATCTCCTTGAGATCCATTATGGGACTAAAAGGTACATCTTCACAATAGCAGAGTGAGAATAGTCTTTGAATGTTCTTATGTGCTCATGGGGATTTAAACCTCAAAGATCACT
>NW_005187917.1:103588-105944 GCF_000239375.1 Pundamilia nyererei
CCCAGTCAAGTCTGTCCCGTATTCAGCAAGTGAAAATAAAATAAACAATAAAAGGTGAATCAAATGGACCATTACGGCAAGGCTGGGATGGTCAATTTGGTAAAGTAAATCCATTGGGCATCTTTCTTTGCCTTTAGACAACAATTCTGATGGCAAAAGAGCCAAACAGGACAGGCAAAAAAAGAAAGAAAACAAGTTATTGGCTGCAACATATTAATATACCTGCTTTTTTACGGAAAAAATAAGCATAACGAAGGTTCCGTTTTACTTACAAGTTGCTCCAAATGTGTTCTCCAGTTGCTCGAGAAGGGCAGCCATATTGAACAGAATTTTCTGTCAACGTCGTTCAGGTTAGAGAGAAAACATCATGACGTCAAGACGTACACATGCGGAGCTCGGAAAAAAAACATTTACTCAAAAATCATAATTAAGAAAGCAGTATTTACTCTTAACTTCAAAGCCATGTAGAATTATTCAAACATTTTGAATCGTTAACCGAACAGAAAAGTTTTAAGTTGTTTTAACTTTGTGAGGAATTTCAATTGTTATATCCACAAACTTTATAAGTCAGGTAGACTGTTGGGGTTTACAGTGTGAAACAAACACTCATAGTTTAGAAAATCCTGTGTATTCTTGTGATTCTTTGTACTCTTGGTATTAAAGTGACTTATAGAAATATTCATAGCATTTTTGTTAGTACTACTGGTAGTATCTCACAGTGTAGTTTCATAGGTTGTTGTGAACCTCTAGGGATTCTTTTTGTTTCATACAAAGTGACGTGTTACCTAAATTTTCCCCTGAGCCGGTTTTTAGGCTCTCGCCTTTAGCTCATGTTTAACCCGCTAAGAAACAGGGAAGAGAGAAGACATACACTGAAATCAGTGGCAACAAGTCCATGGAGTGAGAATTCTTTCTTACATTTGCACAATATCTCTAAAATGGAAAAATATCAATATTAAAAGTATTAGAAATATCCTGTCTGCCCAGAGTGATGCTGAAAAACGTGGTAATGAATCTATCATTTCTAGACTGGATTATTGTACAAACAGGATGTCCTTCGTGCATGTGCAATGCTGATAGACAGAAGGCAGAAGTTAACCACAATTACAGCACAGGTGTCACAGGCTGTGTCCCAATTAAGAGACCGCACGCTTGAAGTACGCATTTTGAGTGCGATTATATCACCGCCACGCGGCAACGGCTGTCCCAATTCAAAGTGTACTTCAAATGCATACTCCAAATACACCGATTTCCCCAAATATCAAGCGTGGTCCGGTGCACACTTTGTGGTCCCATATATCCCACAATCCATAGCGTGGCGGTGGGTGTGGATAATTTTGCCGCAAAATACGTCCAGCCACTGGTAGGATTTCTGGATATCAGCCACCTCCTCTATCTGCCGGTGGTACATACCGTGCAGGGCCTGTCCTTCCATGATGGTTCCTCGTCTCCCTCCTCTTTCTTGGGTTTCTGCTGCCTGAGGAATTCACTGAGCACTCGGTCAGTTAGGGCCATCTTCCCAATGTATTCTTGGATGTTCGTTGTCTCATCCTGGATTGTGGTGCCGACACTCACCAGTCCCCGGCCCCCTTCCTTCCGCTTAGCGTACAGCCTCAGGGTGCTGGACTTGGGGTGAAACCCTCCATGCATGGTAAGGAGCTTTCTTGTCTTGATGTCAGCGTCTTCTATCTCCTCCTTTGGCCAGCCTATTAGCCGAGCAGGGTACCTGATCACGGGCAGGGCATAGGTGTTGATGGCCCGGATCTTGTTCTTACCGTTCAGCTGACTCCTCAGGACTTGCCTGACCCTCTGCAGGTACTTGGTGGTTGCAGTCTTTCTAGCGGCCTCTTCATGGTTCCCATTCGCCTGCGGGATCCCCAGGTACTTGTAACTGTCCTCTATGTCTGCAATGTTGCCTTCTGGTAGTTCAATCCCCTCAGTTCTGACTACCTTCCCTCTCTTTGTTACCATTCTACTACACTTCTCCAGTCCGAATGACATTGTCATTGCTGTATAGCCTGGTAGTGTGGATCAGTGAATCAATGTCTCGTTCACTCTTGGCATACAGCTTGATGTCATCCATGTACAGGAGGTGGCTGACAACTACTCCGTTCCGTCGTCGGTATCAATAGCCAGTCTTGTTAATGATCTCACTGAGGGGGTTCAGGCCTATGCAGAACAGCAGTGGGGACAGAGCATCTCCTTGGTAGATCCCGCACTTGATGGTGACTTGTGCTATGGGCTTGGAGTTGGCCTCTAGTGTTGTGCGCCACATCCCCATTGAGTTCCTGATGAAGGCTCGTAGGGTCCCATTGATCTTGTACAATTCTAGGCATTCCAGTATCCAGCTGTGGGG
>NW_005187917.1:107273-111821 GCF_000239375.1 Pundamilia nyererei
TGGTCAGAGGGCCCGGTGGCGCCAGTGTCCGGCAGCCTCGCCTCTGTCAGTGCGCCCCAGGGTGGCTGTGGCTACAATGTAGCTTGCCATCGCCAGTGTGTGAATGGGTGGATGACTGGATATGTAAAGCGCTTTGGGGGTCCTTAGGGACTAGTAAAGCGCTATATAAATACAGGCCATTTACCATAAGATGTGATGCTTGTATTTGGAAGATTTTGCTGTGAACAGACAACAAAGGAACTCCCCATGCAGGTGAAACATAACCCTGCATAACCCTGTATATTTTATATATATCTCCGTACATTTTTTTAAAAACATTTTTCAATCTTCAATTTTCTATACATATTCTGTACATTGTTACCTGTATATACCTGTATATATGAACTTCGGTTGCTTATGTTTGTAGGACCACCCAGTGTCTTCCTTTTATATTTTATTTTCCCTTGCTGTAAGAGCTCTGTAACACTGAAATTTCTCATCCGTGGGATAACAAAGGTTTATTCTATTCTATTCTATTCTATTCTAACAAGCCATCCTTAAGTTTCAAAAACAGAAAAAACAAAACAGAGAAATTGTTACAATATTAGTTTTTTGGCACATCCTTAGGAAGAAAGAAAGAAAGTACTGCCACACTAGTGGTGAATGATCGCAGAATCATTTCCATGTTGACGAGATATCCCTTCACAGCAGCCAACCAAGTAAAAAACACTCTCCAGGAGGTGGGCGTAGCAATATCCAAGTCTACGATAAAGGGAACACAGCATGAAATTAAATACAGAGTTGTCATCTTATGTATGGACACATACAATGGCTAAGCCACCAAGCAATTGGAGTCCTTCAAGGCCAAGAGCAGCTTGCGATCGGAGAGCCTCAATTGAAAATTAAACAGACATCATAAGAAGAAAGATTAGTTTCTGGCTTACTATAAGCAGATGAGTCTGCTGTCTATTTAAGTATTGGTTATTGGTTCAGATTCCCCCCGATTGAAATTAAAACCTTGTTATTCTATAAAATAACTAATTTGTACATTATAATTTCTATCAAATAGGAAAACTTTAGTTGCCCTGTTTGTGATCTGTTCTTCTGCCTTGGAAGTATGAAAGAAAGAGGGAGGCATGGGTGTCAGAATGGCCGTAACTACTTCGGTACCTGATACACTGGTTTATAAGAAAGATAATCACTCGTGGGATTTGATCAATCCACTGATCATTCTATTGAGAGATACGGAGCCAGCGAGCAAGAGAGAAGGTTTAGTCACACGCAAGTATTTTGAGTTGATTTTGGTCAGTCGGGTGGGTTTGCTAGGTTTCTGTTCTTGTTGTTTGCTTTTGTTTTGTGTCTGTTTATTTTCATCTGTAAATGTGAGAAAATGTTTTAACAAAACAACAATCACTTTTTCATAATATAAGTATCATTAAATTACTTTAGAAAGACTACCATTTTATGCTTTAAATTTAATCAGTTTATTCTTTTTAGGTGATAGTCTGGGGGACCCAGGGATCTCCCAGAAAGGAAACAGACTTGGCCATTGCACCGTGGAACAAATTCTCTTTTTAAATAAAAACCAAACAGGATAACCTTAAATGCATATTTTCTTTACTTTACGAGTTTATAAGCATTTTCCCTTTCCAGTTCACACTTAATTCTACCCCTAGGTGAAAAATATGTGAAGGAAAATTGGCCTAATACAATATTATTGTTTTTACCAACATCAAGCAAAAAGCAACCACACCATGGTACATGTTTAACTAAAAAAAGTATATTGATCAAATGTATTTATTAAACAAATAGAAAAAAACCAGCCAAAAAAAATACATGTTCAAAGCAACACAACGTTAGCCTGGTATAAGACAGAATTGTGAAGTCCACTCTGTAGAGTGGGGAGTCATAATGAAGCAGTACACTTTAATTTCTACATTTAAGACGTTCTTCAAATTTTTGGCCACCAGATGTCACCAGACAGGACTATCTTGAAACGCTTCGATTAATGAACCGTTTTTTAACACAAGCTTCAATGCTTCAGAAAGCTTCGTTTGGCCATCACTAGTTCTAGTTCAAGCTATCCAAATACAATGTTCTCCTATGGCCTATTCCATTCAATTGAGAAGACTAAACATTACCATCATAATCATTTACTTATGATGCTCCTCTTTACCAGCAATAAAGCACACTTCTAAGATATAGCTCTTACATTTTACAACAACACATATAACTCTCAAGCAAACAAATCCTTGACTTTATTAAACTACAACCCCCATCCTCCCCCCAACTACCCCCTCACCTGGTCCCTTCCTGTGACATCAGAACTAAATAGGAACCTATAAATACAGGAAGTGAGACAGCACTTCCTCCTTTTACTCCTGGAACACAGGTAAGTAAGGGGAGTTCAACCAAAGTAAACTAGGCAAACTAACAGTTCGAATAAATAAAATGTTAACTTAACAAACTATCAAAGTTGAAACGTTTGTGTCTGTGTGTACCTGTTCGTCTGTGTCTATATGTCTCCACCCCACTGGCAACATCTCAAGCCCTCTAAGGCAGTAGTTCCCAAACTAGCGTACGCGTACCCTCGGGGGTACGCAAGTGACTGTAGGGGGTCGGCGGATCGGGGTTGGAGTGGGAATCAAAAATTTTAAAAGCCGAAATTTGCACTAATGCAGTTTTATGTGGCTATCAAATACATGACTATATACCACCCTGTTATGTGCCAAGAGGTGTGGCTTTGTTTTTGTGTTCTATTTATCTTTCAGGTGTCAAGCCTCCACCTATTGGCCAATTCGAAGTTGATTGCCATGTGTCTATTGGCTGGTCTGGGCCCAGTTGGCCAATCACACGCCAAGGATTACTACAAATGAGCAGCTCCCCCTGCTGGCTGCTGGCTTCCGCTTTGACAAACATTTGCGAACAGGCTTCTTTATATTGTGTGTGGTGGGAGGCTGGACAGGTAAGCTGGGGTACCCTATACACTGGTTGTAGGTTTTACTCTGTTAGTCACACTAGGTTATGCGGTTGATGCCACTCTTGTATATTTTCACTGACCTTTTGTCGAGTAGCTAGGTAGGCCTTTTGTTTTGCATTTTTTTCTTTCAGTTAGGCCCTGGAAGCTATCGACCTCTTTTTGTTTTATTAATTTCTTTGATTTGGATCAACCGCCCAGTCCTCCTCCCCCACCTCTTTTCTGTTGTTAAGTTTGACTATCCAGGCAAGCAACCAATAAATCCTGCCTGATACTTAACTGTTCTGTGGTCTTCCTCCTTCATTGATTGTGGTTGTCCAGTATTGCTGTCTCCTTCCTACCTTTGCCTCCACCATGGTGGGGGGGACGTAACACAAGTGGGGGCTCGTCCGGGATCGTTTTATGCTGTGGACAACCTAAATTAATGGAAGTGCACCGTGATTTTAGGGTGGCCACGTTTCATGGTTGCGGTTGAAGATGAGTTTTGACCTGCTTGATTTTGTTAATCAGCCTAGCGTTGAAAATATTGACTTGTGTCGCAAAGACGACTTGTTAAGTATTGCTGCCCAGTATAAACTTTCCGTACCAAAATATGGAGTGAAGAAGGATATTAAGCAGGCTTTGTTGGAGGGGTTAATCGAGTTGGGTATCTTAATTAGCCCTGCTACAACTGAGGTACCTTCTCAGGACTCCTTAGCTTCCCCTGGAGCCTCTGCTAATCCAGCTTCTCCAGAGAGAACTGAAGCGCAAGCTCTACTTGCTACACCTCCGGGTGCCCAAGTTAAATCAGATGTGGCTCCCCAAACTCTGCCTCGCTTTAAGCCTTTCACTCCAGAATCCCAGACATCTGGCAGTGATGCAAAGCTTAAGGTTCGCTTACTACGTTTACAGTTGGAGGCACAAGAGAAGGATAAGGTGCGTAAAGCAGATTATGATCTCCGGCTGGAGGTCCGTAGGCTTGAGATAGAAGCTGAAAAGGAAATCAGGTTAAAGCAGCTTGAAGTAGAAGCACTGAAGCTGTCATCAGGGCAGAAAACAGATGCCACCAAAGAAACCCCAAAAGTTTCCCCACAAAGTTTTGATGTTAGCAAAGATATTGCTCTAGTACCTTCCTTTCGTGAGACTGAAGTAGATTCATATTTCAATGCTTTTAAAAAGGTAGCTACTCCTCTGAACTGGCCAAGAAATATGTGGCCTATTTTACTTCAGTGTAAATTAGTGGGCAAAGCTCAGGAGGTAGTAGCTTCACTTTCGTTAGAGCAGAGCATGGAATATGAAGTGTTGAAGGAAACAATTGTACGTGCCTATGAACTGGTACCTGAGGCCTACAGGCAGAAATTTAGGAACCACAAGAAGTCCAGCAGTCAAACATATGTGGAGTTTGCACATGAAAAAGGGGCTCTTTTTGATAAATGGTGTGCTGCTAACGGAGTTGGGGATGATTATGAGTCTCTGCGCAAGTTAATGCTACTGGAGGATTTTAAAAAATTCATTACCTGAGAGAGTCATAATGTTCTTAAATGAACAGAAGGTGACGTCAATGTCAAAAGCAGCTGTGTTGGCCGATGAGTTTGTGTTGACACATAAGAATG
>NW_005187917.1:112370-114796 GCF_000239375.1 Pundamilia nyererei
TGACCTTGCTGGAGGCAAGGTCATACCCATTCCTGAAGTGTTAGACAGACCCGAGCTGAGCCTGGATTCTGACTCAGCCCAAGACCAGCCTGCCATTTTTCCAGCTTGTGTAGTTACGAGGGCCCAGACAAAAAAAAAATGGTCCTGACTTGGCCGATTCCTTTATGAGGTCAGATCCCTTTGGTGACGTTATCAAATTTACCTCTGGATCTAAGGTTCAGGCCACAGTTCCACCTGCTGACAAAACACAAGCAATTCTGGATTTGCCAGTCTCCCGAGAGGAGTTCATTACTGCACAGAAAAATGATGTAACCCTGTCCAAGTGTCATTCTTCTACCCTCAATCAACAGGATGCCAAGAAGAAAAAGCTGGCTTACTTCTCACATGAAGGTCTTCTGATGCGCAGATGAACAAGTGAGGTCTCAGAAGACGCAGATTGGTCTGCAGTTTATCAGGTGGTTGTACCTACTGCCTATCGTACCCAGGTATTGTCCTTAGCACATGACCATCCATGGTCAGGACATTTGGGGGTTAACAAGACATACAGCAGAATCATGAAACATTTCTTCTGGCCAGGACTGAAATCTGATGTATGATGATGAACCAAATAATCCCACCAGCTCCTCTCTGTCCTATCCCAGTAGTAAAGGAGCCATTTCAAAAAGTGATTGTTGACTGTGTGGGGCCTCTACCTAAATCCAAAACTGGAAACCAGTTTCTGTTGACGGTCATGTGCGTTTCAACTAGGTTTCCTGAGGCAATCTCACTACAGAGGATAACAGCTCAGATTGTTGTCAAAGCGCTGTTGAGATTCTTTTCAACCTTTGGTCTGCCGAAGGTTGCGCAAACAGACCAAGGCACTAACTTTAAGTCTAGAGTAGTTGCCCAAGCCCTGAAAACATTAGGCATTGAACACATAACCTCGAGTTCTTACCATCCTGAAAGTCAGAGGGCGCTAGAGAGGTTTCATCAGACTTTGAAGTCCATGTTAAGGAAACACTGTTATACTGTAGTTCTGAACGGGACTGGGATGAAAGTGTTCCGCTTGTTTTATTTGCCTGTCGTGAAGCAACCCAAGAATCTCTGGGATTTAGTCCCAGTGAATTTGTGTTTGGGCGTGAGATGAGGGGTCCTTTAAAGGTTTTTAAAGAGAAGCTGACTAATCCAGTTGATAACACCAAAAGCCTTCCAGAGTGTGTCAAAACACTAAATGACAGGTTAAAGAGGGCTTATTCCTTAACAAGGAATGTACTAGCCACTTCACAAGTGAAAATGAAGAGACACTTTGATCAACGGGCTGTTGACCATTCATTTCAGCCAGGTGACAGAGTGCTCCTTCTCCTTCCGGTGCCCGGCTCCTCTCTTTCCATTAAATTCTCTCGTCCTTATGTTATTGAGAAGAAACTCAGCAAGACCAACTACATTATTCAGACGTCCTACTCGGGTGTGTCATGTCAACATGATGAAGCTGTACAACTCTCGTGAACCTTCAACTGTGCCATCTGTGGTCCAAGAGCAAGTGGTTACATCTCCGATGGCTTCTGTATCCAAGGTGGAGATTACTCCAGATGAAGATGGGTTGGTGTTACGAGGTGCTGAGCCTCAAAGTGCTCAACTAGGTAATTCTGTGATATTGTCAACACTACCACAATACCTGTCCCACCTTCCTGCTGAGCAGAGCAATGATATCATAACACTCATATCAGGATTCCCATCTCTGTTCAATGACATGCCGTCTCAAACCACTGTCATAAAACATGATGTGGTGCTGACTAACCCTACACCAATCAAACAGTGCACTTATCGGGTTAGTCCAGCAAAGAGAGAAATCATAAAGCAGGAAGTTGAGTATCTTCTTCAGAATGGATTTGCGGTGCCAAGCTCCAGCTCTTGGAGTTCACCATGTCTCTTAGACACGAAGTCAGATGGAAGCCCAAGATTCTGTACTGACTTCCAAAAGGTGAACTCTGTCACTGTACCAGATGCACATCCCTTACCTCTTATCGATGACTACATTGATGAAATTGGGCCTGCAAAATACATCACTAAACTTGATATGTTAAAAGGGTATTGGCAAGTGCCTTTGACACAGCAAGCATCTGACATTTCAGCTTTTGTCACTCCTGACCACTTCCTGCAGTATACGGTTATGCCTTTTGGCATGTGCAATGCCCCTGCAACATTTCAGAGACTGGTCAATAAAGTGTTGGGAAGCATCCCCAACTGCAGAGCATACTTGGATGACATCGTTGTGTATAGCAGTGACTGGTCAACCCACATGGCTACATTGGAAGAAGTCTTCATTAGCCTAGAAAATGCATCTCTCACTGTAAGGAAGAGGACTCCCTTACTATATTTATTTATATTATATTATATTATATGTATAGCACTTTAGAGTAGTGATGTGACATTCTGTATCGAGGCTT
>NW_005187917.1:115229-118598 GCF_000239375.1 Pundamilia nyererei
TTTGCTATGTGCCAGGGAGCTGGGATATAACAACAACACCTCATCCATGCTTAGGCACTACAGAGCTTTGCATGAGAATAGGGGGAACACCGATTGTGGAGTAAGACCAGGTGAGTCATCAAATGCCATGATAATATAGCATGCAGTAATGTTACTAAATGATATAACAATATTATACAACTGTAATAAGTTACGTGTGTGATATTTATATTTGTGCTTTGTTTTTGTTGTCTTTCCTCAGCGGAGCAATCTCAAATAGATGGAGACCTGGTTAGCATGGTGATTGAGGCCTCCCAGCCATTTAGCATTGTGGAGGACAAAGGATTTAAAAGATTTGTTAAATCGTTAAATCCTAGCTATGTTCTCCCCACTAAAAAGGCCATAAAAGCAGTGGAAATTTAGTTTTTACAGAATAAAATGTGGGCAGGACTGAGGCTCAAAGCCTCAGTGTGTAGCTGTCTATACCTCAACGTTACAAAAGCACAACCACTGTCCACACCCCAACCACACCTCACCTCACAGTAAATGATCATTTCCATTTTAAGCATTTCCAAATGATCATTTTCCATACTGCCAGTATAAATATACACAGTATACAGCCATATATACTACAATATACATGTTTTACACACTCCTTTTGTTGTTGACATTTACAGGCTGTGTGCAAAAGGCCACACTCTTCAAATTCATGCCAACTAATATTTTTACGTCCAGTAGGTGTCCTACTAGAGCAAATGAAGCTTCAAGAAGCTTTGTGCTGGGGTGAACCAATTGGATGAAAAGCTTCAGTGCTTTATGAAGCTTCATCTGCCCATCACTACTTTAGAGCACACCTTTCACTTTATTAAAAGCACCTTACCAAGCACTTTATTTAGCATTGCACTTTAAGCATGGATTTGCACACCATCCATCCATCCATCCATTCGCTTCCGCTTATCCTTTTCAGGGTCGCGGGGGGCGCTGGAGCCTATCCCAGCTGTCATAGGGCGAGAGTAGGGTACACCCTGGACAGGTCGCCAGTCTGTCGCAGGGCTAACACACAGGGACAGACAACCATTCACACTCACATTCACTCGCACACAAGACGTTTAAATATTTATTGACTATTTATTGGGAATTTTAAAATCAGTTGGTAGCCTTATTTCAGATCCTGCACAGCTGCTCCTCATCAAGGAATGTGGTGGTTGTCTGTCAGGAGAGAAGAATGGTGGTTGTGATCAAGGTTTACCAGTAAGGAAAACTAATGCAAATTTGTGTGTGAAATCTAGGGATAAAAGTGGTGCAAATAGGTGTTTGTAAGATAACGATTACTCACCTTTCTTGCCTGTGTCCTCTTCAAGGTGTTTGGGCAAATGTTTCCCCGGGGGTCCAGACACCATTTAAAGGTTCCGGGAGAGACCACTGGTAAAGAGAGTGTGGTGAATCTTGTTGTGCTTGGGTTTCTGGGTTTTTATAATATTGGGTTTGGTGTAACATTAAAATGTGAAATATTTATTAATATGTAAATGTGAAAATGTATTTATGTATTTATTTATTCTAATTAATATATTGTATACTGTGGTGGAAGGTTGGGATTTAAGAATTTACCTGAGAGTGGAATAATGGTTAAGTCTGTGACAGCTGAACATATTTAGGGCTGCCAGTTGTCATTAGAGGATGGATTTTTGTGCTGTGAAGAAGCTCGACAAATTAATTGTTGTAAGGAGAGCTGTATAGCAAATAAATACTTTGTTCCACTACACTTGCCTTGGTCCATCTCACTGTGTTTCCAGCCGCTAAGGGCCGCCCTGTTACACTCACTTTGAACCTTGCCAAATGTGATTTTGCTAGAGGCAGTGTCCTGTACCTTGGCCAGCAAGTTGGTCTAGGAAAAGTGCGCCCTGCAGATGCCAAAGTCACTGCGATTAGGGAGTTCCCCCAACCAACCACCAGGAGAGAACTGCGGCGTTTCCTTGGGATGACAGGATATTACCGACGATTTTGTAAGAATTTCTCTTCTGTTGCTGCCCCTCTCACCGACTTAACCAGTCCCTCAAAGCCATTTATTTGGTCTGAGAGTTGCCAGCAGGCTTTCGAAAGCCTTAAGGGCTTACTTTGTTGCAACCCTGTTTTGTCTGCTCCTAACTTCTCTTTACCATTCAAACTGGAAATAGATGCCAGCGCAGTTGGGGCAGGAGCGGTGCTTCTCCAGGAGGATACCCAGGGCATTGACCATCCTGTAAGTTACTTCTCTCGGAAGTTTGATAAACATCAGCTCAGGTATTCTACCATTGAAAAGGAGACCCTTGCTTTGTTGTGGGCCTTGCAACATTTTGAAGTCTATACAGAGTCAGGTCAGAGTTCAGTTCAAGTATTCACAAATCACATCCCTTTAGTTTTCCTCTCCAGAATGTATAATCACAACCAGCGGCTTATGCGTTGGTCACTGATTATTCAGAATTATCCCCTCAATATCCATCACAAAAAAGGTTCAGAAAACATTGTAGCAGATGCACTCTCCCGTGCTCTTTAGAGATGTCACCAAACCTTGAGTTTGGTTCTTAAAGGGTGGGGGTGTTACGTGCCAAGAGGTGTGGCTTTGCTTTTGTGTTCTATTTTGTGCTCTCAACAAAACGGTGAATTCTAATAAATCGTTTGATACACTGCTAGTATTAAGTAGTAAAGTTCCTTATTAAAATTCTGTCATAACTAAAATATATTAATAAATTCATTTGGTGGTGAGAAATAATAGACTGCAGTATTTATTTTTATGCCTGCGGTATTGCAATGTATTTCTAGATGCTAATTAAGAGTCGTTCATAGCAAGGGGTATGCGGCTGAGGGTGACATGTCTCAAGGGGTGCGTGGCTGGAAAAAGTTTGGGAAGCACTGGTCTAGACAACCCAAAATGTGATGTCCACATATGTGGACGCCAGGTCCTAGGAGATTAATGTTATCGGTCTGATTTCAAAGTATCTGTCGCATCTGAAACTTGCAGCTAAACTCTGCACTGGTCCAGCTTAACCAATATATCTGTGCAGCAACGCTAACACTGGGATTACCTAATTTGTAATATTTTTAAAACCATCTGTTTAATCTTATTATATGTAAAAAGAACTAACAGAAATAAATAAACAAAAACACATTGAGCCATCTCCCAAAATAAAAGTACATGACACCCTACAGGGAGTGCAGAATTATTAGGCAAGTTGTATTTTTGAGGAATAATGTTATTATTGAACAATAACCATGTTCTCAATTAACCCAAAAAAACTCATTGATATCAAAGCTGAATGTTTTTGGAAGTAGTTTTTAGTTTGTTTTTAATTTTAGCTATTTTAGGGGGATATCTGTGTGTGCAGGTGACTATTACTGTGCATAATTATTAGG
>NW_005187917.1:120899-122259 GCF_000239375.1 Pundamilia nyererei
TGCGATGGAGTAAAAATCAAAAGCACAGCTTTATCAGACAGTTGCAGTTTAATGTTGGCTGAAAAGTCTTCAATGCGTCGCACAACTGGATTTCTGGACATGCTGACGTTGTTGAAGTCCTGCACCTTTTCCGGGCACATAATTTCGGTGATTTTAACGAGGCAGTGTTTTATGAGGTCTCCATCTGAAAAAGGCTTGCCATGTCTTGCAATGAGTTCGGCGACCTCATAGCTGGCTATTGTAGCCTTTTCCTGGACCTTTTGAGCACGAAAAAAATACTGTTGCTGACCCCGCAGGAGAGCTACCCTTTGCTTTAATTTGTGCTCTCGGTCAGCACCACTGTAGGATGCATAAGCCTGATGTTTGGTTTCATAATGACGTCGTACATTATACACTTTCATAACTGCCATAGTTTCACTGAAGAAATATTCAGTCTCCCACCATGTCTGAAATTTTCTGCATTCACTTTTCTACCTTTCGCTTCTTTGGTTCTGCCATGTTTAGTATCGTGGGGTAAATTTCTTCTGTGATTGTCCTTTTTGGTGGAGCAACTGCCTTGATCAACAGTAGCTCCCCCTGGTGTTAAAACTAAGAAGTGCAATACACTCAAGCAAAAGTTGAAGTGCGGGCCATATTCTATTCTACTTATAAAATTACTTGCGGGCCAATTAAAAATGAATCGCGGGCCGATCGATGTCACTGATCAATTAGTGACATCATATCCCCACAATTAGTTGTAACCAAATGAAGGGCTGTTTTTTTGTGTAAAATTGTGTAAAATTGTTAATATAACCTCCAGAGTCAGATTTTGTAAAGAGATTGACTTCACAAACCGTTTAGTTGAGTGAATGAGTTTAAGTGGAAGAATGATTTTATTCTACCCTGTTTTCTCAGTGGTAAAGGTTAATGAGATTTAGATGTGAATGGAATTCTGTATAAAGCAGGTGAGATTTTGACTGCCAGGTCTTATGTTTTGCGAGACAATTGTTGAAAGGCGACGCCAGAAAATAAAGGACACTTGAACGAAACTTGATGCAGTTGATTGCAACAGAATGTCAGTGGCCACAAGAAGAATGGGCACTTCATCTAGCTCCACTTCTCAGTGGTAAAGCACGTGCTGCATATGTTGCTATGGACACTGAAGAGACAGACATGATAAAGTAAAAACAGCTGTTTTTGAAAGTGCTGAGGCTTACCGAATGAGATTCCACGACATGATGGTGAAGGACCCAAAAGAGCTACGATCGCGCCTTCAAGACCTGTATGACCAACATCACCCTGCGCGCCACCTTTTCCATCTGCTGCCCTCAGGGAGAAGGTACAGGTCTATACAGGCCAGAACATCCAGACTGGCCAACAG
>NW_005187917.1:122725-124054 GCF_000239375.1 Pundamilia nyererei
TGTCATGTTCTCATGTTATTGCTAAGGATTGTCTATTGCATTGGAGTCACACTGGGTTAAATATGTACACTTGGGTTTTAAGGGGTATTTATTATTTTCTTCTTTTTTGGGTTGTATGGAAGCCCCAAACGCAATTTCATTGTTCTTGATTGTTCTTGACAATGACAATAAATAAAATACTATACTATACTATACTGAAAAGTGGATGCTTCCAAAGGAGAAGACAAAGGACCAAATAGGAGATGTTATAGTGATGTAGCAGTTTCTCAGGGTTCTTAGCTCGGACCTTAGGACCTGGGTGAAAGAGCACAACCCCACCGTTGTGCCATCTCTGGCAGCCTCTCTGGCAGAGGCTTTCCTTGCAGCGCGACGCCCACAAAAAGGGTACATGACAGGAAAACCCAGTTCAGCCCCTGTAATCATGGGTAAGTCAGGGGGTGGGAATGTATACAGAGCTTAAGGCCCTAAACAAAGTTCTTGTAACTGACTGTAAAAAGTAAACTCCACCTAAACTTGGTTTATATCTGATTCAGATAGACTGCAGGTCATAACTTCTTACCTGAAGTTCTGTTCACTGCCTTGGGTCTCTGCTCCTCCTGCCTTTCTGTCACCCACCTGCCAGCGTGTTGCATCTGCTGGCCCCCACCACTTGCTAATGTTACTGAATCTGTGGAAGCTCCGCAATAGCCACCACCAAACAACTGAGTTATTTTTACACATCTCCCAGCATCTGGCCAATCCGTTACCGTGCTGGTCCCCTTCTTCTCCACAGTGTGACTCACCGGGATGTCGAAAGTGAGCGGCACCTCGTCCATATTAGTGATGTGGCTGGGCTGGATGTGTTTGTCGGCGATGTGTTTGCTGCAGTAGGAGTCCTGGTCCGGATGGAAAAATGGCACTGTTTCATGAAACGAAAGCACCAAGACGGACCTCCTTGGAAATGTTCAATTTTCATTTCTTCTGCTAGCGTTACTGCTTTTAGTCGAATGGTGACCGTCGAAACGCTTCTGTCACTCGTTCTTTGCTCAATGATCCACTGCTCGAGTCTTTCCTCCAACTCAGGCCACCTCGCCTTATGTCCGCGGAAACTCAGCTGCCTCTTCTTGACCTGTCGGAGCTCGTTTTCCGGCTTCCTCCACTTGCGAAGGTGGCACACCCAAAATGCATGGCCACTTTTGTGTTAATCATTTAATTTAATTTATTTAATTTGTTTATCAGTTATTTTCTGTGGCTATTAATATCCAAAATGACTTTGACAACATGACCAACCTAACCAGTGCATTATTTTGTCACATAAACTGTATAGAAGGTACAAAGAAATGGAGCAAC
>NW_005187917.1:125690-127136 GCF_000239375.1 Pundamilia nyererei
GTATATTGCTTTTCATTGTTCAGGTGTACATTTTGGGCTGTACAGTGTAACCATATGTTGAAAAGCATTATAAAAATAAACATTTTTAGTGTTGTACCCTACTGAAGGCATTATGTTAATACTTCCCAGATTCATCTTTGGAAGTAAGGTCCATATGCTTTCCCCACATTTATCATTATCGATAGGTGAAATGAGAACATGTTCCTTCTATTGTAAACTTGTTATGAGGCAATGACTATGTTATCTTACAAGGTGAGCAATAACAAATAATTGCACACACATAAAAGCAACAAACACAATTTTCTTATACAAAATAACTAAAATAACTAATAATTTAAGTGACTTAAATATATAAAGTACATTCCAGGGTCCATCTATGTCAGAAACGATTAAGATGGGTGGCTAATATGTATTCCATCATCCAGCTGGGGCCTTTCGTGCATGTTCTCCCCGTATTTGCCTGGGTTCTCTTTGGGTATTCTGACTTCCTCCCACAGCCCAAAGATATACATAGTAGGGTTAGGTTAACTGGTGATTCTAATTTGCCCATAGGTGTGAAAGTGAGTGCAAACTGTTATCTGTTCCTCTGTGATATCCCTGTGATAGACTGGCAATCTGTCCAGGGTTAACCCCGCCTCTTGTCCTATGATAACTGGCATATGCTCCAACTCTCCCACAACCCTGATAAGGATAAGCGAGAATGGATCGGCGGAAAATTGGCATTCCCAAAAAGAACACAAATCAAACACACTGCTCTCAGGCACATCTGTTTATTTAAAGACTTGTTCAATCTTTATTATGGAAAGGTATGACTTGTCTTGAAAGGTATACTTGAAAGGTATCAGAATCAGAATCAGAATACTTTATTAATCCCGAGGGAAATTAGGGTTACAGCAGACAGCACGCTAATGGTGCATGCGCACTTACGAAGGAACCTTCTGACCATCACATTGGGGAGACATGTCAGAAAGGTAGGCTGATAGGAAAAAACAACGAAAATACACTACATGAGGTAAGAGGAGGAGGAAAAAAAACTCCACTCAGAGTTTTTTCCAGTTTTATCCAGTATGACTATCAAATGTATTCAATAACCCTTTAGCAACAAACAGCTATACTTTTCTTCTTTTTTTTTTCATGAACAAGTTACAGGGGATTATGACTGCACTTTGAATTTTGCATTGTATTTTCTATTATTTTGGAGGCAAAATATATATAAGATTACTAGTGATAAAGTCAGATATAGATAAAGTTAGTATATAGTGGTATTTATTTTGAAGGGGGGGGGCAATTACCATCACTTTTTTATAACACAGGTCTATGGTTAGATGATTTGCAACTGATAAAGACAGAAATGAAAACATGAAAAAGAAATTACCATCCTTTAAAAAAAACAATTGTCTTCTTTTTGTGTAATTTCTCTATCATTTTATATTCTTCTTCTCCTGG
>NW_005187917.1:128429-130093 GCF_000239375.1 Pundamilia nyererei
CTGGGAGTCTGCTTTTGGGTCCTATTCCTGCCTGCACACAGCGAGTTCATGACACTGAGGCCACTTGCCCACTTTGGGGGTCAATGTTCCAATTACCACTGAATCACTGTTGTGTTGCCTTCACCCACCAGATCTTCTCAAGGTCCTTTCTCAGCCCTAGGTATATCTCAAGCTTCTCGTGTTCCTTTTTCCTGAGGTTGCTATCACTTGGTATGACTAACCAATATTTTGTGTCTATCTTGCTGATGTACTCATGAATCTTTTGTTTCATCCTAGTCAGTGGTTGTGACACTCAATAGACCTTGGTCACCTTCCCTTAGGACAATGTCTCAGGTGGCTGAGTTGCAGCTTTTCCAGTGGCCTCTTCATGGTTCCTATTTGCCCGTTGAAGTCCCTGGTACTTGTGGCTATCCTCAGTGTCTACAAGGTTCTGGTAGTGCTATTCCCTTGGTTCTGAGTAGTTTCCCTCTCTTTATTACCATCTGACAACAGTTCTTCCGTCTGAATGACATTCCAATGTCATTGTTGTACATCCAAGAGAATCGATGTCACTCCTGGCATACATGTAACATCTGTCTCATGTAGCTGTGAGTGGGGCCTGGGTCTCAAAGGTGTAATTTGCTTTTGATATTGTCTTGTTCATGCTTATAACCCAAAATATAAATCAACAAGCAACAAGACAAGCATATCAATTGAAATGCACTTCACTTTAGTGAGTGATTCCCAGTAGAAAGAAAAAAACGAAATAAAGTAAAAACATTTGAGTTTAGTGGTAAATTAATATGTAGAACTGATAAAGTGGTGTTCACTACATTTCATTCACTATGATCAGGGGTGCACATAAGTGGTCCGCAGGTGCGCATGCGCTGTCAAAATAAAAGACGTGCACCAGATAAGAAGTTGCAACGCGCGTTTACGTACATATAAAACGCACTGTTTTTGTCCGCTAGAGTGGGATTTTCACGGCATATTCTGCCCCACTTCTCTGTGCGTTCATCATTTGTTTGAAGCCAGCTCACCTCCTGCAACCACTTTTCCGAGAATACGCGCTTCTTTTGCGGGTTCAGACTCCTTCTGACATTTCTTTGGAAGTGGAGGAACACCAAAGTAATTGCTTAAAGGAGCTTGCTTCTTCGACATCTTTAAGAATTCTAAACAAATGTCTGTCCTCCTCCAGAAAATCTTATGTACGCAAATGCGCGGGTAGCCCACGCACACTCAGTCCCAGACGTTCTTAAAAATAAAACCCTTGTTGCAGGCCTAAATCATGGCTGGGGTGCACTGTGGCCACTTCACTTGTAAACAACCAATAAAATAAAAGGCGCATGCCAACATCGATATTCAGAGCTTCAGACAATTCAAAGGGACAGATGGGAAAAAGGGCATCAAGGCTACCAGCAGGGTTCAGCCACGACACACAAAACCCACAGTCACACTAAATTCAAAACTCAAATCAGCAGAAGAGACCATACGAGCTTTGCTTCCATCACACTGGTAAAACGTCTGTCTCCTCCTCCTCTTGGTAGGTTACAACAGCTCCACATATGAGGTACTTTCAACCATGAAAGTAACAGCATGTTGCTAGTTTACAGACTCAAATGTCCACTCGATAGCAGTAGCTTATCTCTCCTCCCTCTCTCACACACAGTAGACCCCACAGCCCC
>NW_005187917.1:130113-131464 GCF_000239375.1 Pundamilia nyererei
TTTGATCGTCTTCCGGAGTTGGTAATGTGCGTGTTTGTAGTCCGATGTGTTCGCGGAGGCAAAGGCGGTGCTCCGTGCCGCGCGAACATCTCCGTTAATCCAGGGTTTTTGATTGATTCTGTATTATTTTTGAGTTCACTTGTATTCTATGGTTCCTAGCTTATTCTGTTCAGTATGGTTTATTAGATCTCCCCTTGTGTCTTTGTCCTCTGTCTCACCTGAATGTCTGTGTTTATACAATGTGAGCCTTGTGTCTTGTTTCCCCTCCATGTGTTTTATTCCTTCATATTTCCCTAGTCCATCATTTTTGTTCTCTCTCTCCCTCGCTCCCTCTCGGTTGCCTCTCCTCCATACTTTGATAGTCTCCCGTCAGTGTGCGTTATTTTGTGTTTGCTATTCCCCTGTCTCTTTATGGTTATTCATGCCAGCTGTGCTTCCCATGTGTTCTCACTTCCCTCATGATCCGTCTGTGTATTTATGTCCGCATCTTCCTCAGTTCCGTGTCCTCATAGCTTTGTGACTCTCCCTGTGTTTCCCTGTGTGAATGATTATTAGAATTCCCCAGTTTAGTTCTGTACGGTTTTTCCTTTTTCCAGCAATAAATCCATGTTTTTTGAGTTCACTTCCTGCTTCTGGGAGTCTGCTTTTGGGTCCTATTCCTGCCTGCACACAGCGAGTTCATGACACTGAGGCCACTTGCCCACTTTGGGGATCAATGTTCCAATTACCACTGAATCACTGTTGTGTTGCCTTCACCCACCAGATCTTCTCAAGGTCCTTTCTCAGCCCTAGGTATATCTCAAGCTTCTCGTATTCCTTTTTCCTGAGGTTGCTATCACTTGGTATAACTAACCAATATGTTGTGTCTATCTTGCTGATGTACTCATGAATCTTTTGTTTCATCCTAGTCAGTCGTTGTGACACTCAATAGACCTTGGTCACCTTCCCTTCTTAGGACAATGTCTCAGGTGGCTGAGTTGCAGCTTTTCCAGTGGCCTCTTCATGGTTCCTATTTGCCCGTTGAAGTCCCTGGTGCTTGTGGCTATCCTCAGTGTCTACAAGGTTCTGGTAGTGCTATTCCCTTGGTTCTGAGTAGTTTCCCTCTCTTTATTACCATCTGACAACAGTTCTTCCATCTGAATGACATTCCAATGTCATTGTTGTACATCCAAGAGAATTGATGTCACTCCTGGCATACATGTAACATCTGTCTCATGTAGCTGTGAGTGGGGCCTGGGTCTCAAAGGTGTAATTTGCTTTTGATATTGTCTTGTTCATGCTTATAACCCAAAATATAAATCAACAAGCAACAAGACAAGCATATCAATTGAAATGCACTTCACTTTAGTGA
>NW_005187917.1:138658-140286 GCF_000239375.1 Pundamilia nyererei
ATATATATATATATCATGGCCTAAACCAATCATGAAGGCGCTGCTTAGAGTAGCTAAACGTGCCACTAAAGCACCGCAGCACCGACTCCGTGCTGCTGCTGTTCGATCAATTTATCTGTCACGCACGTGTCTCTGCACAGTTGTGCAGAAAAGGGAAATGACGTTGGGAATTCCCACAATAATCCAATAGCGCACATTGACGCTTGCACATTCAACATGCCAATGTTCCGCCAAGAAAATCCTAGGTCGCATTGGTGCGACCAGCCGTTCAAGTAAAAAAAAAAAAATAAAATTCTCTGCAACTCTGAAAGTCTCTGTGTGGTCAACAACACACATTACGCCAATGTCGTCGTCTAAACCAATTAGAGATAGTCAAGGGCAGAACCTCTTAGATGTCCATGCCCAAGGTAAAATGTTCAGATATTGAAATGTTCAGTTCGAAGCATTTGAGGTACTTCTAATTTTGACTTCCTTTTTACTTTATATATCTTGAGATATTTTAAGTTTAAATTTCCGCTCAATGAAGCACTTTAAGCACAATTTAGCTGTATGCTAAAAGACAACCCCACACCATAATTTTCCGACATCCAAACTTCACAGTTGATATGATGTTTTTGGGTGATATGCAGTAACATTTGACCTCCAAACATGGTGTGTATTATGGCATCGAAAAAGTTTAATTCTGGTCTTATCTGACCAGACTATATTCCCCCTGTCATGGTTCTGGATCATTGGACCCAGTATTTTGAGTTTATGGTGTTTTTCCAAATTCTTTTTTGTTGTAATGTTTTAGTTTTGTATTATTTAGTATTGAGTTAGTCTTCGTATTGCTGCTATGTTTAGTTATATTTCGGTTTCCATGTTGTCTTTTCGATGTGTCTTGTCTCCCCTTCCTGTTTACATGTTTCTCTTCCCGTGTTTTGTTACGTTTTCCTTTTTCTGTCATGTGCGTTCATGTATGCTGCTGCTCTCTCTCCTTCGCCTTCTCTCTCTCTCACTCCTTCTCTGTCTCATCATCCGTAATAGTTTCTGTGTTTCCCTTTTTGTCTCCTCCCTTTGTTTCCCCAGTCTGTCTTGTTCCCCTGTGGATTCCTTCTTCCCAGCCTGTGTCTAGCCATTAATTCTTAGTCTCTGTCTTAGTGTTCCCTGTTTTACTTTGACGGTGTTGCATCCTATGTTAGTGTGTTCAGTTTTGTTTCCTCCTGTCTTGTCATTATTATATTTATTTTCCCCAGCTGTGGTCCCCATGTGTTTCCTCTTCCCTCGTCATCCTCTTGTGTATGTTGTAAGCTTTCATTCATTCATTGTCAAGTTGTTCATTTGTTTCATGCAATGTCCCAGGTATCTATGTTCAGGTTTCATGTTTAAAATTCCAGTGTTCTAGTATTTAGTTTGTCCAGTTTAGTTTTATTCTTATCCATTTTTTAATCTTCTTACTCTATTTATATTTATATTTATATTGTATCCCGTTTTTATTTATTTTATCATTTTACCCTGTATATAGCCTATTGTGGCATATCTCCAGTGTTTCCTCGGAGGGGGCTCTCTGCACTGGGGCTGTGATCGACCGTGGCTGCTGGGTCTCTGGGGGTCCTCTCAGCCTGGCTGGGGGGCTCCTTTGCCTCCCT
>NW_005187917.1:141338-142894 GCF_000239375.1 Pundamilia nyererei
CATTTAGTAACAAAACAAAGACGAGTACCCCATCTGCAGCCAGCTCCAGGACCAGAACAAGCCCACCAGACAGCAAGTGAAGAAATATGGATGTCAATAACTGGTGAAATTGAATGGTCTTCTTGCCCAAGAAATGAGCCACCCTGCAGAGCTGTTACTGTGATAATCCAGGGCCAACACGGCTGACAGTTACTCATGTGCAGGACATCAAGTCTTCATTTGAGCTTTTCATCCCAGATTCCATCCAGAAAATTATTCTGGATTGCAGTAATCTAGAAGGAAGGTGTGTTTTTGGAGATAGGTGGAAGGAGATGGACCAAATTCATCTAAGAACCCCAAAGGCCTACTTTGGGGTTCTTATCCTTGCAGGAGTTTTCAGGTCCAAAGGGGAATCCACAGAATCCCTGTGGGATGCAGAAACCTTTCCGTGCATAAATGTCTCTGGAAAACTTCCACTAAATTTCCAGGATTATCCGTTTTGATAACCGAGACGACAGACCAGCTCGACGGCAGAGAGACAAGCTAGCTGCCATCAGGACAGTGTGGGATAAGTGTGTGCACCACCTCCCCCTGTTTTACAACCCTGGGCCTAATGTCACCATTGATGAGCAGCTGATCCCATTTAGTTGTGAAACATATTGCTTCACATGTAAATGTGTTGTCTTTCCACTCACTCCACTTGATTATAACGGATTTATTTTTTATAACATTTTATAAAAAAAAACCCAAAAAACGAGAAGCACATTGATTTATAAATGTGATCTAACAAAGGTAAAGGGAAAAAAATAATCATGTTTGCTGTTCATATGGCTTGTAATTGGGATGAAATAAACATCTGTTGAGTAATTTAACATAAAATTGTTTGATAGTGTTAATTTGGAAAGCCAAAACTCTAGCGGGTCCACCAGACCCATGAACACTGGCTGAGTAACAAAAATATGAACACCACACAAGGGTTAACTATGTAAAGCACTTTGTGCTACATTTTTTGTATGAAAAGTGCTTTATGAATAAAGATTGATTGATTGTGTGACACGTTGGTAATGGGACACCTTTTTTATAGTTTACAAGTTGGAACTGAACCAGCTGGTTTTAATTTGCAGTAAGTGGCAGGATTTACAGTTACTGATAGATTTTAGCTGGTATCATGACTTAATGATTTTTTTTTAATACATCTGGCAGAATTTCAAGAAAATTTTTTCACTTTGTCATTATATTGTGCATATTGTGTGTGAAATTCTGAAAAATGAGTTTGGAACAATAACAAATGAAGGGCTGTGATACTTCCCAAACAGCCTGTATATTTTGGTATGAAAATAATGTTTTAATGTTTAGATTGAGTTAATGTTAATTTTCAATGTTTAAGTGATCATCATACTTGTTACTTTAGCAGACCTAGTCCCTACAGATTATATTCAGACATTTAAATATATTCAGCCAACTGTTAGATTTTAAATAAAATATTTTAGTAGAACTGAAAAAATATATACATCAAACATAAACTAAGGAAATTTCTGAATGTAGTAACCCTTGATTTTTAAATGTCAACTTAATTT
>NW_005187917.1:143746-145580 GCF_000239375.1 Pundamilia nyererei
ACTGTTCTTGCCAAGTTAAAACTAATTGTTGAATCTGGTTGACTCCAACACTGGCCCTGTATTTAGCATTGAATCAATACCAAGTGTAGTGGCGGCACTCCATCTCTATTTCACTCTTCTGTACCACCTTTAGGAGTCAGTCTGGCAACGTGCATTTGAAACGCGAGCAAGTCCAGTTACTTTTCTTGCAAAAAAGATGTTTATTGAAACTTTTAATTTACATGGCAAGACTCTGTCAAAAAACTGTGTTGCTTCCAGCTTATCCGACTCCCCAACTACGTAATTACAGTGTGCCGGAAGCCCAAAATACTAAAAAGTGCATTAGAATGTCGCACTTTTATATTCTATACCTTTAACAAAACAGTATTTTGAAATTAACTAGAAATTATATTCTTAATATCAAACGTATAATGTATATTTCTCATCTAATCATTTTACCAGTACCAACAAAATTAACCTTTAACACTAGAATTACTGAGCCTCTTTTTTTTTTCCTGGTACAAGTCCCTACTACTAGATCTATTAGCCCTGCGCAAATTTGCGTAAATCCCCTGAACCTACCGGTAAGACCTCCTAGAATTACTGACTTTTTTATTTTCTGGTGGATGTCCCGAGTTGTTAATCACCCCTGCTGAAATTTTCACAGGTCATCAGCTCGATTCTCCTCCTGTTTTTGTTGTGCAAACCACCCATTATCTTTGAGGCCTGGAAGATTTGCATTTGTTCACTCAGAGTAGCTCAGATCCAAGGTAAGAGAAAAATCTGGGTTACAACCCTACAATGGAGCTGAAGGCCTCTCAGCAGGGTACTAGGAGGTGTTAGGTTCAGGGAATTTACGCAAATTTGCGCAGGGTTAGTAAAAATTCAAATTTTTTATTTGTCACACACACACAACCATACACAGTATGACATGGGGGTGAAATGCATGTATATGTATGTATGCATGAAATAAATGTAGTAGCTCCATTGTTCTCCTGCTTTTGTTGTGCAAAACACCCTCCCCCAACCAGGAGAGATTTATGTATGTGTAGGAGTGGCATTGCTTGACCACAGCACAGTACTGTACATAAAAGCAGACCGACCAGGAGGGAGAATCATTTATTCTTCGCATTTCTGAGAACGCACATCAGGATGGCCTCCGTATCACTGCCATGCAGGAATAACCTATCGGCGCAACATCCTTGGGCCTTGCTTCAGGAAAAGAACGAAGCAGATTCTGATGGAGGAGAGGTTTCATTTGTCCAGCAGGCCACTGATACCTCCTCAGAAGAATCTGAAAAGGAGACGGAAGAACCCAACATGCCTCCTCGGAAGAGGCCCCCCTGGTACTGGGAAGCCCTGTCTGAGCCAGACGGCAAAAGAAGGCACTGCGTGGGTAGAGGAGGACAATGGAATGCCCAGTACAGGAGCAAATCGCTCGTGCTTCACTGCGCAAGCTGGACCCACAGAGTCTGCTAAGGTTTGTCATTGCCATATTACATATGATATTTATATAAACCCATTTAGAGTGAGGTTCATGTAAATTTACCATTCTCTATTTGTTTATCTTCCAACAGCGTGAAATTACATGTGTGCTCCAAAGCTTCCTTTGCCTGTTAGACGTGGGAATGCTGCACACCACCAGAGAGTGTACGGTATACCGTACACTCTCTGTAGCAACCGTCTGGCCTCACGGTAACCTTTGTACACAACTGCGAATTAGCTCCTGTGGTTCGCCAGCAGTGAACTGTTCCAAAAAATACAGCTTATCTTGATCGTTATCAGTCTTTTGCTCTACTGCTTGTTCGAAGGCTCTTATGAAGGCCTTATACTGTAGTGCATCACCTTTAAAAAC
>NW_005187917.1:147301-148730 GCF_000239375.1 Pundamilia nyererei
TCAGCTGTTCTGTTGACACAAGCGGGTAGGCTCTACATGTTCGATTTGGCAATACTTTTAACACTTGATATCCTTCATGGTACCACCTTTAAACACAACCCATGTGTCTTTAGCTAGAGTAGTTGCTGCCTTTGGTTTGCAGGTAAATGTGTCAACCATCAGATGTCCACTCTTCTTGACTCTTCTTGAAATAACCATAGATACATTTCTGTTTTAGGCATGTAGTCATCTAAGGCAGACTTTTCTCAGCTTTGCTGGTAAATCAGTGTTTCTCAGTGTTTAACTACCACCACTGCCAGTCAGATGCATAATGTACAAATTGTTTAAAGTGAACATACCTCATCACACATCACTAGGCTGAGAACCACTGCAAGAAAGCCAGTGGATGGATAAGCACCCTTCTTTCCCAGCCATTCTTGATGAACATATTTCATGAAAGCCGGATGGAGGATCCAGATCTATTATGAATCAGACATAGCCTTAAATCTGAGTTTTATGAACTATTACTTTCTGCAATGAATTCACAAAATACTTTAAATTAGCACGACTGTAGCTAAAAGAAGCCAGTATTTGTTTTTGGTGGTATGGCTTTGACTATTGACCTGCATGACCTTCCAGGCACATAAATGCCAAGTATGAGAGATTGGGAAAACCATAACAATACCCAATACAGAGCAGACTAAACAGTAAATACTGCAACAAAGAAAAAGCTGAGGTGCAGGTGACTTGTGAAATGGCTTGAACATCTGTAGCAATACTGGATATGCTAAATCAGGTTAATAGTAAAACCTACTGTATATGAGATTATCCAGTTCAGTGTGTAAAATCAGCTGACTTTGTTTCCTGCCCGAATTAATGGTAGCTTATATGCCAGTTTTGTTCATGTAAACCTAAAATACTCACCAAATCTTTGTTAGCTATCTTCTTTAAGTTTGGAGCACCATTTTCCCTGTTAAAAAGATGAAATGAACTCATTACATAAATAAATGCTAATAATTACCTAAGACTAGCACATCACAACAAAAGATTAAGTTGTTCATATAACAATTCATATAACTTTATGCACTTTTTGCTGTTTAAAAAAAGAAAGGCTGACCTCTGATGGGTTGTCTCAAAAACTGTTTTGTTTAATTTGGTTGCTCTAACAACAAAACAAAAAAAACTATACTGCATTTTTCAGTACAGTTAGCTAAAACTATGTTGCAAACCAGTTAAAATCTGATATTCAGAGCAAAACAGTTGCAATACAATTTCTGGCAACATAGGTTTTAAGACAGTAGCCCTTTTAGCCTACCCTAGATTTAAGTCCTTCATGAGCCACAAAAAGTCATGTGTTTTGAAAGGAAAAAACAAGAGATGAGTGGTATTGTCCAGTCTAGTAGAACTCTCTGGATACATGACATGATGAGTTGTTTTGGTTCCAACATCT
>NW_005187917.1:150065-151709 GCF_000239375.1 Pundamilia nyererei
CACTCTTTCCATTGGGGCCTGTTAAATTATAATATTATTTTATGCCATGTTATACCCCTAATTAAAGATTGTGAATTATTATGTAGTTTTAGTTTGCAGTATTCTCCTGAATTAGAAGAAGCGGATAACTATAGCATTAGTTAAACTGATTTGCATTACATTAGACTGCTGATTTATTGTGGATGAATGATATTTTTTTATGATGTTATAAGAAATACTGTTTGCAGAAAGTCATCGCCTTATTTGTCTGATTAGAAGAGAACAGAACATGCTGGAGTTTTCTGCCCCATCTCAGCAGGAGCAGATAAACAGGGAGCCAAGGTCGTAGCTTAGGCGCCGTGTGAGAGAAAAGCATGTGAATGTTTAGGCTTTTATGATAAGGTGGGGGCATCAGAGGCTATAAGAGTTTGATTAATGCTCCACCATTTTGAGATCTGAGGCTGTCTGCATACAGTGTCCATCTCCCACTTGTGTGACTATTAAAATCATCGTTTGACTTAACCCGGCCGGACCAGTGTTGTTATTGTGGTTTTTTCTCTTGTCTCCATCGCCAATATTTGAACTCGTAACAGGCCCCCACCAGGTACTGCTGAAGGGGGGCAGTTGGGCCCTTCTGTGCCGTGCAGGTGTCACAGCAGTGCACATGAAGTTCCACATCCCGTCGACAGCCAGGCCAGTAGAACCATCCCCTGAGGCGGCGGAGAGTTTTGGCGTTCCCATAGTGTCCTGCCCCCACCGAGCCGTGGACCAGCTCAAGCACCTGTGACCGCAGCGACTGAGGCACCAACAGGTGCAGGAGATCTCTGCCCTGACCGGGGGCCCGCCATCTCCGGTACAGGAGGCCGTCGTGGGTCTCCAGATTGTTGTGCTGAGAGTAGTAGGCCTTCACCTCGGGCTCTGGTCCCGACACCCCCGTCCAGGCGGGGCGTTGCGCCGCCTCCAGCCAGGCCCCCACCTGAACCAACGTCGCGTCGGCCTCCTGCTCCTGCTTCAGCTGCTGCGTTGTCAATGGGAGCCACCCCCCTCATCCGGCTGTGGCCTGAACAGTAGCCACCCCCAGCACCTCCTGGGCCCGCTCTTCCTGTCGCAGGCAGTAGCGGCACTCGACGGCTACGCAGGGCCGTCTGGAGAGGGCATCAGCTTTGCCATGCTGTCGACCTGGCCGATGCTGGATCTCGAAGTCATAGCCCTGAAGGAACTCCAGCCAGCGGGCCACCTGCCCTTCTGGGTGTTTGAAGTTCAGGAGCCAAGTCAGAGATGCATGGTCAGTGCGCAGGAGGAACCGGCAGCCATGCAGATATGGCTGGAAGTGCCGCACCGCTAGCACTACGGCCAGCAGCTTCCGCCGGGTCACGCAGTAGTTCCTCTCAGCTCGCCCCAAGGCCCGACTGAAGTATGCCACCACCCGTTCTCCAGCCTCGTCCTGCTGGTAAAGGACCGCCCCGACCCGGTAACGTAATCTAGGGCCTCGTCGATCCGTGGCAGCGGGTACGAGTCCTTCTTGGTGACTGCATTGAGTCCACGCAGAACCTCGGGCTGCCATCCTTCTTCCCCACCAGAACCACGGGTGCCACCCATGGGCTATTGGATGGCTCGATTACCCCAGTCGCAGCCATCTCACGGATCTTCTCTTCCGCTACCTGC
>NW_005187917.1:152690-154561 GCF_000239375.1 Pundamilia nyererei
TCCGGGGCACCGAGGGTTGCAGCTGGGACATCTCGGCGACCTCCCCGTCGCAGTCTGCGGCTCTGATTTGGGGGTAGTTTGGGGAGGGCACCTGCTGGTTAGGTCGCGAGGTGAGCACCGGCTCGGCCCTTTCAGCCTCACGAAGCGCCAAGAGGCATGGCCAGGCGGACATGTTGGCGTAGTCGCTCTGGGAAAAGTCCTCGCAAAAAAGCATGCAGGCTAAGCTCCTCATGGGCCGCTGCTGGAAACTCCGGGTAGCCACGACGAGCATACAGCAACACGTCTGCTGCAAAGGTGCCCAGGCTCTCTCCGGTTGGTTAGCTGCTCTCTGCTCTGATCAGTGGGCCGCTGCCCGAATCGCCTCTCGAGTGCCGCGGTGAGGGCCCAGAGCTCATGCTGCTCTGCCGGGGCTAGGTCAAGGAGTATCTGCAGTGCTTCTCCCTCTAATGCTAGCGCTAGGTGTGTAGCAGTCTCCTCTTCGCTCCAGCCACTATGTCTGGCGGCTAGTCGCACTTGTGAGAGGTAGGGCTCTAACGAAAGACACACCGTCGCAGTGAGAGGGCGTCACCTGTCACTATGGCAACATAAACAAAACATAACTGTACAAACAGAACCCCGAACAGCCCTGACCCGCTACAATATTATACTATATTATATTATATTATATTTTTCGTCTCGCAAGAACATTGTTTACATTAGATTTTGTGTTTGTGTTAAATGATTATTACCTTATTACGGTATCATGGAAATCAATCAGAGGTCCATAATGCGATCCTCTCAAATTTCCAGAATTCCCCACCACGGCACAACTCCTGCAGTGATCAGGACGAGGTTCTCCAATATCTGCAATTGGTGTTATTGTCTGAAATAGCCTCTCTAGAGTTTTATTGTACAAAGTCAAGTTTTGAAGTCTTGCCCCCTGTAAGTTCTGACAAAGAGGAGAAAGTTATTGAAAAAAAATCAAACTTCCCCACAGAACAAAAATACTATAGGATTTCCCAATGATTACAAGTTCATGAGTCACCAGTAAGTCTGGCAAAGATCCTTTCAAACATACACTCCTCTTGATTAAGCTCACAGCTCACAGTTAGATCTTGTCTAAATGCCCACCCCTGTGACTTTTTCCATATCAGCATCAATATTATGATGCACCATTTACAACAACTGTGAAAGATCACTGAAGCTCAAGAGTAAAAAATGTATACTGATTTAGGCAAAAATCTTATTAGGCCTGAAGTTTATTTCAGTACTTTCATTTGGTATTTAGAATTGTTCTGAAAAGTTTAAGACTGATCTGCAAGATACAACATCAGGATTAATCTGTAAGTTTATTCAAGCATATGAGTTATGCACATTTATGCAATGATAGATTATGAACAGTACTTACACAAACATATTTTTTTGTCTTTCAATTCAGATAGAGTCACAGTTTTACCTCAGAGCTCTAAGTTATCATTAGTGAGAACCTCAACCCCGGGGCCTGAACGCTACCCCTTTCTTGAGAGAAACAAAAAAATACTCATTGCTATATTAAGCCATTTCTTTTGACAGAAGTTATATCCAGAAACACTCCATAAAAGGTTGCAGACCAAAACAATTACCTTACTGATTGTCTTACTGATGAGTGGGAATTCGCTCACATGCTATTTTGCCCCATTTAGTAAATCTGGCCCTTTAAAGAAAATGCCAACAATCCAGTTTTATGCGTAGGGAGGCGCTTTCATATTGTGATATTGCGACTTTCACTAAAGGAACTAAAAAAGTTTTCCAGAACTTGTCATTGCCAGTAAATGATAAGGATTTTACTAGGGATGGGTACCGGTGTTCTGACATAAACGGTAGTAACCAGACCGAAAAGCAGCGCACATTTC
>NW_005187917.1:163306-164506 GCF_000239375.1 Pundamilia nyererei
TTTTTTTTTTCATTGATATGCTTCATAAGTGGCTTCTATCATCCAGAAAAATAGATTTAATAAAATTATTAAAAAATAAAATAGTTGTTTGGGGGTTCTTTTTCAAGTAAATTTTAAAAGAACTATTTGTCATACTAACTAATTTGACTTAAACATTGGAAAGCAATTTATTTAATATTTACAAAACAGTAGTGTTATATGATATTTTTGAATTAAGATACAGATTATTATCTTTGCTTATAATGTGTTAGCTGATTTGGATCAGTAGAGGATCATGTGAGTGCAGCTGGCTTGCAAAAGACACATGATGCTTAATATTTATTTATTTTTTCTCTCAACTGAAACATTACAAATAACATCACTTAGAAATGCTTGCTTGCCTATCCCATTTAAGTTTATTCTTAAATGGGACTAATGGCAATATTTTTCTCTCTTGCAAAATTTAGATTTTCATTTTTTAAATTTAGGTGAAAGGAAGGTATAGGCAATTTTAGGGGTTTATCTCTGCCATTTCCACTATGTGGAAACCATTGGATGTAAACTTCTTAGACAAGTCACTGTTTTTACAATCACCAGCTGTGCCCTGAGGCATCAGGTTTGTTGATACTGAAAATAATGTTGACAGAGAAGGCGTGGACACAACCTAAGGTTGTCAACACATGAAGTGTCAATAGTACAGAAGAAAGGACTGATAATGATTAGATATGGCACGATACCACTTTTTTATGTCCGATACTGATACCGATATAATAAATTTGGATATCTGCCGATACCGATATGAATCCGATATAGTGTGTTTTTAAATCAATAAAACAGTTTTTTAATATCTTGCTGCATTTTGTATAAGTTCATACTCAAGTTTAAATAAACAACAACACTAAAGCTATTCTGTTATACCTGTATGTAAAAGAACACACTGCACCCAACACTGCAACACTGATCAATCTAATAAAGTTAAACCTACTCCATCCTCCCTAATCTGTTTTTTTTAAAGAGTACTTAGCAGAAATATTAAGCAACCTAACTAATAGGGTTGCAAACTCCCAGCAAAAGAAAATAGGGAACCACCCTCTTCCTCATGATGCTTAATCTATGTAATCAACTTTAATTTGATGCAGGGTGAAAAAAAATGCACAGAAATAAATTATTTTTCAAGAATAATTAAATAGATTCAACATCTTTCTTCAACAGAATTGCAGA
>NW_005187917.1:166837-178543 GCF_000239375.1 Pundamilia nyererei
AAAAAAAAAAGTTAAACACATTTGGACAGTGAAGGAATGTCAGGATTCTTGCTCAGAAAAAGGATCAACATGCTCTGAATTTTTTCTCTGAAGTCAACATGCTCTGAAGTCAACATGCTCAGAGCATGTTGACTTCAGAGCATGTTGACTTCAAAAAAATTGTTTGTAACAAAATATCAATTTCTGCTGTCCCTGTATCGATACATTATTAGCAAACAAAATATCACGATACTACACAGTATCGATTTTTTCCCCCACCCCTAGTAAATGGCCTGTATTTATATAGCGCTTTGCTAGTCCCTAAGGACCCCAAAGCACTTTACATATCCAATCATCAACCCATTCACACACACGTGATGGCAAGCTACATTGTAGCCACAGCCACCCTGGGGCGCACTGACAGAGGCGATACTGCCGGACACTGGCGCCACCGGGCCCTCTGACCACCACCAGTAGGCAACGGGTGAAGTGTCTTGCCCAAGGACTGTCCATGCCGGGGCTCGAACCGGCAACCTTCCGATTACAAGGCGAACTCCCAACTCTTGAGCCCCGATCGCCCCACATCATAGATTCTGACAAGCTGACACAGTCACATGGAAGAGGGAAAGAAGTAGGAAAAGGACTACTAAAATAAACCCAATGCCTAACAATGAAAAATGTAAAATAAGAACAATAATAATAATAATAATAAAGATAAAAGATGAAGTAACAAGTTTTTAGTTTTTTTGTTTATTCCAAATGATCATCCAGATGTCTGTGACATGTGATGACAAACACCATAATGGAAGGCCTTAGTCATCACATGCTTAAACTCATATTTTTTGCATATGCTGAACAGGCAGTCAGACATGTTGTAACTGTGGGGTAGAAAACAGCATGAACACCATACGGCAGGAGTCTCAAACTTCAATCCTCGAGGGCATGGAAAAGTTGCATGACACTTTGACCCTTGAGGACTGGAGTTTGAGACCCCTGTCATATGGAATATGACAGGTCTGGTTGAACTGCATGAAGACTCTGAAGTTTCTCTTCTCTTCTGGCAGGACAGGAATGTGTCCTTGTCCTGTGAGCCACTGTAAGGATATACTTAGAGTAGAACTGGACTGTCACCGGCCTCGGGCTCTTCACCCTTTTCAAAGACAAAGCAGTCATTTAGATAAAATATTAGATATTGTTTACCTGTAAATGCACAAAGTAAATTTTGAAATGTAATTATTGTCAAGAGTGAACAAGCACTGATAGTGTAATCTACAGCTTTGGCCAAACGTTTAGAGAATGAGAAGTGTTGTTTACTTATTTACAAAGTTAGCTGTTTCAGTGATAGTTGTATATCACATTATATCTGTGAAGGTTCCCAGTCATCCAGGTCATCGTAGTCAAAGGAGCTTGCAAAGAAAAGCACAATGAGCTCACCCGAAACTCTGGCTGATTGTTATTGGTCATCTTAGTTGTTAGGTAAGCAGATTGATTGTCTGTAAAATATACTAAGACATTTAGATAATATATTCAGGCCACTAACTTGTGTTAAATAAATTATTGTACTGAAGCTGAAAAAATATACCTAAAACATGAAGTATGAAAAATGTTTGAATATAATAACCTTTTTGTGTTGACAGTCAAATATATTTCATGTATGTGTTTTATTATGTTAACTAATTATTCTGGAGTAAAAATCATAGTGATTTGTGGTGGTCATTAAAATGTGTTCAGATTTGTCAAACAAGTGACGATTAATTTCATAAACCATTATATGCTAGTCTCTCCTACATAAGCTGCCTTAAAAAGCATTGGTATCGGTATTATTGGCAATACTGCCCCTGCTGTATTTACTTGATATCAGATGAATACTAAATACTGCAGTATTGCACACCACTAGCCCTAATCACATACAAACCCACTGCATTCTGCATTTTATATCCAGTGTAAAACTGAAGAAGGATCCATGACTATAAAACACATTTTCCATCTGTGGTTCCATACAGTAATGATCTATAGATTTAATAAAGGAGCCTGTAATGTCGGTTAATCTGCTGTCAGCTCACGTCAAAAGCTGATAGTGTGCAAACAGGAAAATATTAAAGGTGTGACATTCCAGTTACCCATTCTCTCAAATGATAAAATACACCTGTTGCTCTGTAAACACTGGCAATGTCATCAAACCATATACTATATCAGTTGAGTAACAATGTCAACACAGCTAAGGTTACACCAAGTATGACATTTGAAAAACCTACCTATAACTATTTATTGAGTCCTGCAAGATGACCTTCCATATTGTTGTTTTCTGTGGAACTTTTCATTTGGCTAGGAAGAAAAAAACAAGGTTAAGAGGATTTATTAAATTCAAAACAACTGATTATTTTGAGGCTAGGACAAGTATTTTCAAAGTATTCCTGAAATGCATCATCTGAAAAATACACACACACATAAAGGTTAGCACACAATATTTATTTAAGCTGTGTGAATTGTGAAATTGTTTAAACTGCCAGTTAAAATAAGTCAGAAAAGGGCTAATGCTGTTATAAAACAATTCGAGGTGAAATTTAAAGTCTGTATGGAACACGTGCAGTGACTCTCAACTGGTGCTGTCACTGGTTTGGCAAAGAACAAATGCAGGGGGGTGTGAATAACCAGAAGAAAGGGAACTAAGCGGAACTGACCTGAATTAACATGTTTTAAAACATTGTGTATCCTATCATTTTTTCAAGTCTGTGTTTTGTGCCTGCACTTTGTTAAGGACACTGAATGAAACAGCTTGAATCAAGCCCTGCTCTTCCCCAAAGGGCTTAACTATATCTGAATTAAGTTTTTAGGTATTAAACAGCAGAAAATATTTAATTTTATTTACATACCTAAAAATGCTTGTGTTTTTTTTTTATAGATATATATATTTTTAAGAATTATCCACCCATTCACAGGCAGCGGGGAACATTCCCCCTTAGCAATAGATGGTTTAAATGGACACTTTGCATGATTGGCATCTATTTTTAATCGTCTGAGCCAACAGAATCAAGGTAGCGACTGCGTGTCAGTTCCACCAATCAGAAGTTGTAAGGCAAAAACCTCATGTGGCCCAAAATTTATGACACTGACATATTCCAGTAATGGGCTGAAAGCAATGCTGAAAATGGCATTGCTTACGGAACTGGCTCTCATGCCATTATGAGAAGTTACAGCGGCTATCGGCTACCAGTGAAAAACAACAGAGGAAACTGGCACGGTAACCCTTTGTTTTAGCTCATTTGCTATGCTATGCATTTTTGTGGTGTTCTTTTGCAACCTTAGCTAGCTAGCCAGGCATTGTTTCCCTGGTTATATGAAGTCGGGAGAGTTGGTAGCTTGGTTGCGTGTGTTTAGTGGACTTTTGCGCAGTAAGGTAACTTAAGTTCCTTAAGCTTTCTCCGACTACATAGATTGCATGTTGATTATGTGTCTGTATTTGATTTTTATTTGCAATACAAATACAGTTATTATTATTATCATTATTATTGCCTTTCCGTGTTTCGTTGGGTCATTGGAGAAAAGTAACACAAATTAGTCATGTGCTGTAATGCTTGAAGTTCTCTGGTTAGTTACAGAGACACAAACTGGTCATGGTGTGTTTTGGTTTTTTTCTTTTTTATGCTACTGTTTATGGTGATAGTAGGGCTGCCGTGATTAGTCAACTAGTCATGATTACGTTGACTATCAAAATCGTTGGCGACTAATTTAATAGTCAACGCGTTGTTTCAAGCTTTGTAAGATCCTGAAAGACGCAGGAATAAGTAGTAGGATTTAAGAGTGTAATAACGGATTGAACTCTCTGACACTACAAACACAAAATAGCAATTTGTATTACAATTTAATACATGTAATGATGAAATAATATTAAGAGCTTGCTGACTGAGCAACCAAAAAAGTTATCCTGGTTAAAAAGTTATTTTTACTGATATGTTGAATGTTTAACCTACTTAACTGTATTTGATGTAACTGAATTATTGAATTGGCAAATTTAAATATTGATGCATAAACTGTCAAACATTATTAATAATAAAAAAAACTATATTGTAATTTTCTTCCTAATGGTTACTATTGTTTCAAATCATCTCATATCTTTAGGTAAAGCAGACCCTTGGAGCTGTCAAAAGTTTCTTCACCGTGACTGCTGATGTCTAGACCAGTCATGCAACAGAGGCCCATCTTGGTGTGTCTTGCCATTTCCTGAGTGAATTGGAAGATGATGAGCTTCATTCTTGACACCATGCCTCTTGAGGAGAGGCATACTGGTGTCAATATAATGACATGGATGAAAGAGGTGGTAACAAAGTTTGACATATTGCCTGCCAAAATAAAAGGAGTAGTACATGATAGTGGTTCCAATATTGTGGCAGCAATGTGACTGCTTGAAGAAAAACATGGATAGTTGTGAGCACTGAGCACAAAATGCACTTTTGTTATATTTGTTTTTAGTTTGTTGTTACAATCTGCAAATTTCATTAATAAACTGTCATCTTGTTTTTATTTTTAGTTAGCACATACCTTGAACACTTGAAGCTGTAAGCTAATGATAGCTATATAAGAGCAGATGCATGCTGGTGCAATAAGCTGTACGTTTTACATCCAGTGGATCCATGATCTGATTAGTCGACTAATCGCAAAAATAATCGGTGACTAGTCGACTATCAAAATAATCGTTTGGGGCAGGCCAAGCTGATAGCTTAACACTCAATCATTTTTGCTGCTCAAAAATATTTAGCCATGGCATTCAGTCCAGTGGCAGGAACAAATACTTGAGTATTTGTTTTTCTAACAACTTGTTGTACTTTTTTAAAACTTTTTTTTTGTCAGCGTAAAAGCTGAGCCTGTGGATACTGCCAAACCGTTTCAGAATAAAATCCATTTCATGCAAAGTTTGCCAAAACTAATTAAACTCAAAAGAGAGCAAATAGATATATGTCATCAAGCAAAAACATGTTCATTTTTTCTATCAGTAAACTCATTCTTTAATTATTATTAATGTCACAGAGAGAGAAAAGAAAAAAGAAAAGAAAGATCACCATCCTCTGGAAAAAAAGAATTTTCTGTTTCTTATAGAGTTCCTCAATGAGTTTGTATTCTTGATTTCCAGCATGGTGTCCAGTTCGCAGACGTTTTTCTTTTAATTTTTCATAATAGTGATTCCAGTTTCCATTTCGATCTGCTCCAAACCCAAACACACTGACCTGGGAATACAAATATAGTAAAATTAATAAAGGAATCTCATAATGATCTAACCTATGTCATCACTATAAATCGCATTTGTTGAACTCCAGGCCTCGAGAGGCGGTATCCTGCAGGTTTTAGATGTGTCCTTGATCCAACACAGCTGATTTAACTGGTTACATGACCTCCTCAACATGTCTTGAAGTTCTCCAGAAGCCTGGTAATGAACTAATCATTTGGTTCAGGTGTGCTGACCCATGGAGTTATCTAAAACCTGCAGGACACCGGCCCTCGAGGCCTGGAGTTCGACACCCCTGCTAAAAAATAAAATCTATCTATCTATCTATCTATCTATCTATCTATCTATCTATCTATCTATCTATCTATCTATCTATCTATCTATTATCACACAATCATTAACATATCTAATTGGTTTCCTGAATCTAATATGTTATTATAACTATGCTTTACAATCCTACCTCATCACACATGTGCAAGCTGAGAATCAAAGTCATACTGTATATAAAATGATTTCTTTTTTCTTCTTCTCATTTACAATATTTTAAATATTAATAATAATAAATAATTTACAGAACTCAAATTAAGCCATGACTTTGGAAAAATACTGCCTCCTGGGAGTATAAGTCCCTTTTTTGTGTAGGTTTAGAGTTACAGGTAACATAACTCTACGTGTTATGTTTAACAGGGTTAGGGTGTCAAGTTTCTTCTGCTCTTTTAAGTAGTAAAAGAGCGCCCTCTACGTATCATCATATATAATGACATCTAACTTTAACCTTTTGTGATTCATCAGTCTAAAAGTCCAATTTTGGGGATTCTAATTTAAATTTTGTAATTGCAAAACACTTCAGCACTTCCATGTGAGCCTCTTTATTCAAAATGTGCATGTAGAAATGGATAGATGTTTAATAAGCCCCTTTGTTTTCTTTTATGTCCCTTTCATTTCATTTGAGTGATTTTGAACAAGTGTTTCTTTTCACTCTGATTGGTGGTAATGATTTTCTGGAGGTCATTAAATCATTAATCCTCTATTGCCTATATTGCTGGGTATATATTTAATTTGGAAAGTACTGTGGACCATAATTTGGTCGGCAGTCCAAGGGTCCACCTCTTGAAAAGCAGCATACCATACATTGTCAAAGCTGGGTGATCCACATCAACCTTTATCGTGTGTGTGTGTGTGTGTGTGTGTGTGTGTGTGTGTGCATACTGCTGACAGTTTTCCTTGCTCTCCACCTTAGCTCTATTGCCTCCCTGTCTCTGACTGTTTGTGCGTGTTAGAGTTTTGCCTGCTCTCAGGGTATGACAACTCTCCACTCTCCACCGATATTAACAATAACACAAATTTCAGGAGATCAACCTTGTAAAATGTAAAAAATGTAAAAAATAAATCAGCTGGGCTCTTTCCTCGCCTTCAGACATTTTACAACATTTTACATAGCAGCTGCACTATATATCAGGATGGTGTTAAGACTTCTAAAGCTGCTTTTTTGTCCAACATCATCAGGACTAATAACCCCCGGGCCCTGTCTAAAATTTCAATTCTGCCATCAATCCTTGCCCTGATAAACTAGACTTTGGCCCCCCAGCTCTCTGTGAGCAATTTTTAAATTATTTTACACGGAAGATTTCACTTCTAAAAACCTCACTCCCACATCTTCCTGTAGTGAATCCTCTTCCTCCTGGTGAATCTCTGTCCAACTTCTACCAGTTTGAGCCAATTTCACTTTTTACTTTTAAAAAGTATAATTGAGAAATTCGATCTCGGCTCATCATTTCCTCCCATCCCGGATGTTAAAGGATGGGTTCGATGTAATTGGGCCTCATTTCTTATCATTGATTAACTTATCATTACTCACGGGCCGTGTCCTCTTACAACTACAGGCCTACTTAAATGCAAATAACATTAGTGACAAATTTCAGTCTGGTTTTAAACCTCACCACAGCACTGAAACAGGATTGCTGAGATTTTTCAATGATCTTCTTTTAATTACCGACTCAGGTTGCCCTGCCATTTTAATTTTATTAGATCTGTCCACTGCTTTTGATATGGTAGACCATAAAATTCTTTTAGAGAGACTGGAACATGTTAATAATAGGTTTAAATCCTACCTCTCGGGTAGGACTTTCTCTGTCATGATGGACTGCTACTCGTCCACCGCTGTCCCTCTTTGTTGTGGAGTACCACAGGGGTCTGTGCTGGGCCCTCTACTGTTTGCCTTGTACATGCTACCCCTGGGTTTTATCTTTGACATATATCAGATCTCCTACCACTGTTATGCTGACGACATTCAAATCTATTTCCAATTGTCTGATGACCTGTCAGCTTCATTGAATTGTTTGTCTGAGGTTACAGACTGAGTGGCTGTCAGCCTATTCTCTCATTTTAAATGAGAAAAAAAACTGAGATTATGGTGTTTGATAGTCACACTTCATGAGACCAGCTAGTTGCCCGATTTGGTCCCTTTGCTTGCTTTCTTACAGATACTGTAAGTAATCTAGTTGTTTGCCTGGATAGTTCATTTAAGCTGGATAAACAGGTTTCCTCAGTGGTTAAATCTGGCTTCTTCCAATTGTGCCAAATTTCAAAGGTCAAACACTTAATACCGTACAAAGATCTTGAAAAACTGATACATGCCTTTGTGACCTCCAGATCAGATTATTGTAACTCGCTCTACTCTGGACTCCAACTTGGTTACCTCCAACGATTACAGCTCGTTCAGAATGCTGCAGCTCATCCCCTAACCGGAACGAGAAAGTTTGCTTCTATTACTCCAGTGCTGTCTGACTTACATTGGCTGCCTATTAAATTTTGGGTTGATTTTAAAGTTCTGCTGCTTGTTTTCAAATGCCTAAACAACCTTGCCCCTGACTCTCTCACCAACCTCCTCAGTCTCTATACTCCAAGCCGTTCTTTACGATCTTCTGGTCAGTTACTTCTGGCCCAGCCCCGTTACTGTCTGAAGACTAGGGGTGATCGTGCTTTTGCCTCTGTAGCACCAAACCTCTGGAATAGTCTTCCTGTTACCATTCGTGCCTCTGACTCCATTCAATCCTTTAAAGCACGGTTGAAACTTACCTATTCAACCTGGCTTTTCCGACTCGCTAATTCTCACCGCTCGGTAATTGCTGTATCGCTACTCATTTGTCTGGATAATCATGATTTCTCCCCATCTCTACTTACTAATGCTTTTTGTTTGTTTTCTCTATTTTGTCTATTTTACCTTGTTTTAATGATTTAATGATTTACCGTTATTCCTTACTGTGAAGCACTTTGGTGTACCCCCTGGTTTTAAACGTGCTATATAAATAAAATTGTATTGTATTCACACAACAATTCTGATTGCTGAAGTACTGAACAGGATAGGAAACAAAAAATGAAAGAAAATGCAGACAAAAAGATTAATTGTCATCCTTCCTAATAAATCTCAATATCAGTTTCAGTTAGGAGGGTTAGGAAATTACTATAGTTATAGATACACATCCATTTGGCTTTCAGTACTTTCCCCACTTAGTGTATGGCATTCAATCACATTTTTTTCATTAGGCCTTCATAGAACTAAATTTTTTGTTGCTGAGCTAGTTGCTGGATGATGTTATACTTATAATTTCCAGGATGTACTCCAGTTCTTAACCTTATGTTAGTATTGTGTGAGTATTTCCCAGTAGTGACTCCAGTTTCCATCACGGTCAGCACCATAACCAAACACATCAACCTAGGAAGACAAAAAATGAACATATGAATGAATGGGAAACAAATGCATGAACAAAATGTCCCTTTTTTTAACCAAACTCCAGACAATGGCTGCTGAAAAATGAAATGAACAGTTGGACAGCGACCTGAGCAAGCACTAAATGGAAGCACCATGATTGTACAATGACAAAACCTCTTATTGAGAGGTTTAGCTAAAAAGCTTTCCATGAAGGACTGTCCTCTACATTGTAGTCTAGTCACATCAAGAACAGGAAGCATCAGAAAGACTTGCAGAAGCTTTCACTTTCATAGGGCATGTGAATTGAAATTTAACGATTCACAGAGTTCTTTAATCAGTTTAATCAAGTGATACTGGTGTTTAAACCCGTTCTGATCTTCACCAAAGACGTTTTGAACTTTTGAATAACTTTTGAAATGCATATCTATTTAAAAGGGCAATACAAAAAAAATGATGAACAAATTAGCAAAGACTCAAATCGACCAGCTTGTATGACAATAAAAAACTAGTGCTGTCAGTGTTAATCTCGTTAAAATGACGTTAATGCCATAACCACATTAACACGGCAAATCTCCGTTAGCGACTTAGCGCGGATCGCCCAGTGCGTGGGGCTGCATGGTGTCGACATGTTAGCGCGATTCAGCCCCACGCACGGGGTGTGAGATTAACGATGACAGCACTATAAAAATCATATTTTACTTCGTACTTCTGGCACTTCGGAGACTGAAAACTTTGTACTTACCTCATCACAAATGTGAAGTGCAAGAATCAAAGCCATAAAGCCAGTGGATGGATAACGTCCCTTATTTCCAAGCCAAACCTCATGTACATATTTCATAAAAGCTGGATTTACCACCATGACATGTTAGAAATTAGAATGAACCTTTAAACACCTTTTATTTTTAAACATTACCATTGCCACCAGGAAGCTTTGCCATTGACGCTACTCACCAAATCCTTGTTAGTTTTGATCTTTGATTTCACTGGCATATATGACCTGTTGGAAACAGCATGACTTCGAAAAATATGAAGTAGGTGTTTAACAAAAACAAAGCTAAAAAAGGCATGGTCCTTCTTGAACATGGAGAAGGATCAGAGTAATGGTTTGATACAGAAATTCATCTTATTTCACCTGAAACTACATCCATTATCCAAATCCTTTTAAACTGTGTACATGTTGAATTCATGCAGTGGCATTCTATTTTTGCATTTGATGTAAATTCTGTGCTGTGATGTCTTCATGGAATACATTACAGAAAGACTCAGGTAACAAGCGTCATATCTATACTCATTTGCTAACCGAGAACATGATACCTTCATCTCTGACAAAAATGTGGAGAGGTGTGGTTTGTGAGGATTTCCTTATGTACCCATGTTCAGGTTTGGAAACCGCTTCACCCATTTTATAAAGGATAGTTAGATAGTTAGTCACACCAGGACAAAGCTGTATCTTGTTTATTGCATCACAGATTACAGATTACACAAATGAAGAAAATCCCTTTTCTCTGTGGCTGCTTTCGTCCCCATAAAGTGTGAGTAACCACTGGACGAGCTATATTTCAATAATTTTTTTTATTGAACAACAAGAGGGTTGCACCTCGCGACAAACGAACAAATACTGTTAACTATAAAAACACGTCCACAATCCACATATATTCATCTTTGTCCGATAAAGATCTTGGCATATTAGTTCCGCTCTCTGTCACTTATTAATGTGGACACACCCCGATTATGATTTTCCCCGATTATGAATCTTTTCCTTATAAATGTCACATGATCAAGATTATGTTAATTGATGTTATGTTTATCGATGTTATCCCCAATTAGCAGTATAATTATCAGTAGTGAGTAATTATCATTACTGTTAACCATAGCCCAATTAACTGGATATGGGGTTCCTGTTGGGCTGTAATGGTCTAATGGTATGCATTTATTTTTAGGGAGAATATAGCTGGAAAAATTATTAATTAAAATTTTACTTATATAGCACCTTTCTCGACAGAATCACAAAGTGCTGCACATAAGATAACAAGTTATAAAAAGATAAAACTGTCATGGTTCTGGGTCAGTTTTGACCCAGTATTTGACCCAGTATCAGTGTGTCCAGCTTTGCTCCTCCTGTCTCGTTAGCCCCAATTTCTCCCTCCTGTTACCCATTCCCTGATTACCACCCTGTGTATATTGGCCCCGTGTTTTCCTCAACCCAGTGTTGCGTCGTACCCTCAGATCCTGCCTGTGTGTTCCTGCTTGGTTTCATGGGTTGGTTTCTGTTTTGGTTTCATGCCAGCAATAAAAGCTGTGGTTTTCAGTTACATTTCATCTCGGAGTCCTGCATTTGGATCCACATTTCCACCTGCCCGCACGCAGAGCCCTGACAAAAACAGACAATATAAAAAAGGCTAGAATTAAGCAAAAGCAAAAGAGTCCAGAGTTTGAGGGAGAGAGTTCCACAGTCTAGGGGCCACAATGGCAAAAGCTTTATCACCTAGTGATGGGCAGATGAAGCTTCATGAAGCACTGAAGCTTTTCATCCAATTGGTTCACCCCAGCGCAAAGCTTCTTGAAGCTTCATTTGCTCTAGTAGGACACCTACTGGACGTAAAAATATTAGTTGGCATGAATTCGAAGAGTGTGGCCTTTTGCACACAGCCTGTAAATGTCAACAACAAAAGGAGTGTGTAAAACATGTATATTGTAGTATATATGGCTGTATACTGTGTATATTTATACTGGCAGTATGGAAAATGATCATTTGGAAATGCTTAAAATGGAAATGATCATTTACTGTGAGGTG
>NW_005187917.1:180198-187118 GCF_000239375.1 Pundamilia nyererei
AAAGCGGATGAAGATGGATGGTCCAGTGTGAGAGTCGAGTCAAAAGTGACACTTAAATTCCTGACAGAGGATTTAACATATACTGAGAGAGGACCAAGGGCTTTCACTATGGGATAAAGATATGTCAGGAGCACATATAAGGACTTCAGTTTTCCCCTCATTGAGTTGGAGGGCATTTGCAGCCATCCAACATTTGATCAAATCTAAGCAGTTTGTATTTGCTGAAATTACCAGCATGTTTAGTACATCAGGTTTGGTTGTAATTCATTTCCTGTTTTGTTTTATTGGCAAGTTGTTTCATGTGTCTTGTGGCTAGTTTAACTTCCCCTGCCTTTTAAGGAGTTTTTGCTGTGAGTAATCAGGCTCTGAGGACAATGGTACCCTGATTTCACCAAATAGAAAGAAGTCTGTCAGATTAAGTAGTTAATTTTTCCCAACATGTATCTTGTGGATTACTGGATGACCCAGACACTGCATTCTTTGTCAGACAGCTGCAGAGCTCACCCAGCACTCCATCCACACCATCAGCAACACAGAGAGAATCTGCATCAGCATCCTCCTCAGCCAGCCCTGCCTCAACACCGACCGAAACAGCCCCAACCCCAGTCAGGCCACCTGATTCAAAAAGAAAGAGGTGTCAGGTCTGCCCAAGCAGTAAGGACAGAAAGACAAATTTATTGTGTTTCAACTACAAAAAATATCTCTGCAAAGAACACACAAAAAGTATCACTTGTCACCTGTTCTGCTTTTCTTTTCTTTTTTTCAGTTTATATTAAAGTTCTATTGCTGGAAAAAAAGACTTTTTTGCCCTTTCTTCATGTAAATATCTATGGGTCCAAAATTGACCCATAAAACCATAGATGTCACTTTAGTTGTTAATATTAAAATAAATAAATACAAAACCTTTATTTAAGAGATCTTTTCTATACCCCTCAGTATTAATCAGGTAACAGGTGACAACCTTTTATGTACTAATATGATTCTCTTGAGGTTCATTTTACCATTTTTTTTGTAATTGAAAATGAGGGGTATTCTGAGAAAAAAAGGCCCCACCACACCAAAAGTATTGAAACCAACATTTTCATAGATAAGGAAACCTAAGAAGGTAACCAAGAGATGAGAAACAAATTGGATGATAGCTTGTTGTTTTTAGTGTATTTTATAGCTGATTTAATAAACAGGTCAAAACCAACCCGTTAACATGAGCGATGATAACAGAAAACTAACACAAGAGGAAGGGTAAAGGTAGCTAGGTCCCAGCCTGCCCCAATCCCAAGGAGAAAGGGCGCTAGACTCCACCGTGTCCCTGCACCCAGGACCAGAACCCTCCAGACCCTCCACTGCTTTGCCTGAACTCATTGTGTCTCCTGTGACAGCCCACTACGACACTATTGCTCTGACTGGTTTCTCACCAGAACAATCAGAGCTGGCTATCCCTGTGAGTTTTCTGTTCCTGTGTTTTCTGCTCCTGCTTTCAACTATCCTGAGCCATTCCAACTAACCTAAACTGGCTAGCTAATTCTGTTCAGTTCCAGCAACAAGAGCAACCAGAGAGGCACAAAAGGAGCATTTAGGTGCCAAGCAGCTAAAGCCTGAACTTGAGTCTTGGGTGTCATATTCCCTGAGCCTGATATTGTGCGTCATTGTCTCAGCTGTTTAGTTTTCTCTCCTGTTACTGTTTGTGTATTTAACGCCTCATTCTCCCCTCAGTTATTTGTCTTGTCATACTGTGCTATACCCTGTTTTACTTCCTAGTGTTGCTGGTTTCACTTAAGTTTATAATATTTTTTACAATCGGAATAGTAAATCGTTTTTTTTGTGTTTTTGTTTGCTTTGATTATCTTATTTTTGATTATCTTGCTTCTCTATTAAAAGTAATTTTACCTTTCTGAGCTTTGTCTTGTCTTTCTCCTGAAACAATTCATCTGTCAGGCAGGCAGGCACTGCCATGCTTTCATTTACTGTAAGGTTTCTCTAGAAGAGTGAGTGTTTGTCAATCACAACAAAACTATATCATCATCATGTTGATAAATATTAGTACAGATTGTACATATTAACCAGGGTCAGGACACTGTTCCAACTTACTGCTTCTGTCATGGTCCTGCGGCCATGACTCAGTGACTTTGTGTTTGTGTTCCTTATTGTTATTATTCTCTTTATTATTCTTGGGCTGTTTTGGGATGGTTTGTGTTTTGGGATTTTAGATACTGGGTTTTGGGTTTGTGCTCCCTCTATTGGTCCCTGGTGTTAGTGTTCCCCTGTCTCGTCAGGTTAATCAGGTCCAGCTGTGTCTCCCACCTGTGTGTGATTTCCCAGTGTCTCTTTGTGTACTTCCTCTGCTCCTCGTCGCGTCGTCTGTATTCATACCTTGTGAAATCCCCTGCGTGCTCTCCCTGCTGTTCACCCTTCATGTTCAGGTTTGCGACTCCTTTGTGTAGTTTATCCCAGTTTAATTCGTCCTTAGTTCTGTTTGCCATCTCCACTTTATGTTGGTATGTCTGGTATTGTTAATAAATCACCCTTCACGTCTGAATAAGTGCTGCATTTGAGTCCTCCTTCCACTCTTCACACGGCCGCTGCCCCGAACCGTGACAGCTTCTCACATGCAGTAACATAGTATTTATTGACAGTCCAAATTGGTGAGGAAGTCTTTGATCCAGGAGCAGGTGGCAGGGGAGATCTGAAGGTGGTACAGTTTGGTAGTGAGAATGTCCGGTATTTTGGTGTTGAATGCTTAGCTGTAGTCCACAAAGATCCTCACCTAGCTCTACCTGTTCTCCAGATTTCCCACCGCTCTGTGAAGGGTGATGGTGATGGTATCCCCCGTGGCCAGATACGCTCTGTAAGCAAACTGGTGGGGGTTGAGAGAGGGAGTTAGGCAGTCTCTGATGTTCCTAATCAACCTAACCTAATCACTCGCAACACTTCATGACCACAGGTGTGAGGTCTATAGGTCTTTAGTCATTGAGGCTGCCTATTCCAGTCTTTTGGGGGATGGGAATGATGGTGTGGGCCTTCAGACAGGTAAGAACAGTGGCATAAGTCAGGGAGAGGTTGAACAGCCCAGTGACGATCCCTGCTAGTTTGCCCACACAGGCTTTTAACAAGAGGCCCTGTGATGCCTTTTTTTCCTGCTTCTATGTCAGGGCTGGTGAAGACCGGGTGAGCAGTACTTACATGTATTATATTACAAGGGAGTGCCAACTGCTTCCTGGCTAGTCACATGTTTGAAAAACTTATCATGCTTAACACATGAGTCATTTTTGCATGGTTTCATCCAGTGCTAGTCAAAACTACTGTATGTTAGCATGTTTACTGGTTCCTTTGAGACAAATTCTGTTCTAACCATGCAGAATGGTGTGGCTGTTCCACTGTCTCTGTTAAAAGTGAAATATATCAATAACTATTATTTACATTATTTTATATAATTATAGTTATAATTTGTTTATCTCTACATTATGACTCCTGTTAGTAAGTGGGGTACATTAGGGAGCAAGTGAACATTTTGTCCTCAGCACTGATTTGCTTTTTTTTTTTTTTATTTCTGAGTTTTGCAGTTTAGCACTGATTTGTTAAAACCAGGAAAAATGGGCAAGTGTAAGGATTTAAGTGAGTGTGAAAAGGGCCAATGGATATGCTGAACAAGCAAGTCAGCTCCATGGAGCCCCCACCTCACAGCTTACAGCACCTATTACTCACATAGCAAAATTGGTATGGCCTGAATCTGGCCCCCACAATGTGCTTACACACAGCCAACATACCGCAAAGAATGACGGCCCTTTGGTGGCCCATGTGTGGTTTACCTCTGGCAAACCTGATCTGGGCCACCAAAGTGTCGTCATTCTTTTTGGTATTTTGGCCATGTGTAAGTTGTGTGCAGCCACGGGCCAGTTGCAGACACTATGTTGGCCCTGTGCTGGCCCAGAACAGTTTCACCTCTGGCTCCAGATGTCAGCCTAATGTGTACCTTAACAGAGCCATGTAATAACAACATAATAGTGCAAAAGAAACATGGCGAAACTATATTCAGAAAGGGAATGGACTGATTCGTACATAGGGCTTTTCTGCTTTCCCGGATTACTCACGGTACTCTATACAACATGCCACATTCACCCAATCACACTAGGTTTTTGATAAAGTAAACCCTCACAAACCTGTCAAACCTGCATTTGCAACGTTGGCTACCATACCAGTATAGTATTGCAACGTGGCAGTTAGGTCTTCTAACTAAAATAGGAAAATAGGATCATAAACAGTGCCATCATTGTCAGACCTGGCCCACATCTGGTTGACATACACCCTGCCATGACACCAGCCAGTCAGAAGTGCCAGCTTGATGCACAGGCCAGACCTGTTTTCTATGAGCGTGGGCCATGTAAACCAAACCGAAATCAGGCCAGATGTGGCATGCCATCACACAAACAGTGCCATCTATGCCAGGCCTGGCCCTATCTGGATCACATACCACTTACCATGCCAGAAGTCAGCCAGCAGTGCCGGCTTGACACCAGATCTGGGCCAGACCTGTCTGCTAAGTGGGTACTATCTATCTATTAGCAAACCCAGGAGTTGAAGAGGAGTTGAAGGAGATTAGGAAATCGCTTAATTTCATGTCTGATGAACTGAGCAAAGTGGCTAAACAACAAGGTATGCTACATCACCAATGGATGAAATAAAACAACTAAAAAACCTCGACAAGGACAAGAAAATAGACGACTTGGAACGGCGAATCGAGACCCTTGAACAATACACAAGAATGGATGATTTAGTCATAGGTGGACTGGAGACGCAACACCGAACCTACGCCAGAGTAACAGCTGGCGGAGGTAAAGACGGTGAAGATGCCCCAGTAGAGGAGCTGCAAACGCTTGAACAGCAAGTGATAAAATTCCTTCAAACGAAGAATGTAAGTATTCAGAGCCATCATATCGCCGCATGCCACACGCTCCCCAGAAAAGACAGTTAAAGCCATCAATTATTCTTCGGTTTGTGAGTCGCAAAACAAAGATTGAGTTACTGAAACAGGGAAAGAAGCTAAAAGGGACTGGTGTGTATTTAAATGAACATTTAACGAAAAAGACTGCTGAAATTGCAAGACAGGCACGCAGCCTGAAATAAAATAAGATACAAGCGACATGGACGAGGAACTGCAAAGTAATGAGACTAAATGGCACTCCCGAAGAAGCGAAAGTTGTGATGATAAGAGAAAGACTTAGAGCAATATAAATAATCAGGAATCTGCTATGGAATCTATTGGAAAAGTGACGATTGGATAATAAACAATGGGTATGGAAAGTGTTTCTGGCCTTATGGCTCAAAAACAATGGAAAAGACAACAACAAAAACAAAAAACACATAAATGACAAGTTTGGACACAGATTATAGGTTTCCATTCAGAGATATTGAAGAGGAAGAATTTGATTAAGAAAAGTACTGTCAAGGTGGTTATTTTGGCACACACTGAGAAAACGAACTTCAAAACGTTTAACTATGCAGAGCACAAGATGCATGACCCTGAAAGTAACACTGACCCAGATAACCACTTCTACAATAACAACAATAATACTTGTGAGTACTATACAGATGACCAATTCAATATGAATATTAAAATGGCAAATGCATTGTCGGTCATACATTTCAATAGTAGGAGCCTGTATAAATTTTTTTCTAAAATTATAGAATGTTTAAGTAAGTTAAAAAAGTTTAATATAATTGCAATATCAGAAGCATGGCTCGATAATGAGAAAGTTAGTGAAATGGGACTGGAAGGATACCAATTATTTACAATGAACAGGGTGAATAAAAAAGGAGGTGGTGTTGCTTTATATATAGATAAAGTTTTGAAATGTAGTCTGATTGAATGTATGTCAAGCACCATAGATAACGTATTGGAATGTGTCACTATTGAAATCCATGTTGAAAAAGCTAGTAATATAATTTTAAGTTGCATCTATAGGACACCAGGTTCATGCCTTGAGACATTCAATGAAAAACTTGCTGCTATGTTTAGCAACCTAAATAATAAAAAAGTGCAAATAATTTGTGGTGATTTTAATATAGATTTGCTAAACCCAAATGGACATCAGAAAACAACAGATTTCATAAATACAATGTATAGTAACTCCCTTTTCCCTGTAATTATAAAACCAAGTAGAATAACAACTGATAATAACAACTGATACAGCTACATTAATAGATAATATATTCACAAATAAAATTGACCATGAAATAGTAGGTGGACTTCTTATAACTTATAATAAGAATTATCCAGATTATTTCAAAAAAGATAAAGATATTGTGCTTGATAAAACTAAAGACATTGCAAATGAATTTAATGATTTATTTGTAAATGTTGGCTTTAATTTAGCAAAAGAAATTCCAGAGTCAAGAAATAATAACCACCTAAATAAACGTATTACTCAGATTGTGTCCTCCATGTTTATTGATGCTGTAACTCATAGAGAAATAATTAACATTGTGAAGACATTTAAAAATAAAAAGTCCACTGACTGTTTTGGTATTGACATGATATTAGTTAAAAGTATTATAGAATATATGGTGCAACCTTTCACATACATTTGTAATCTGTCCTTTCAAACTGATGTATTTCCGTCACAAATGAAAATAGCAAAAGTTATTCCAATCCATAAAACGGAGAGAGATGTCAGTTTACCAATTACAGGCCAGTATCACTACTTCCACAATTCTCAAAAATGTTAGAAAAGTTATTTGTTAATAGACTTGATAAATATATTCAGAATCAGAATCAGAATGGGGTTTATTGCCAGATGTTGAGGTTTACAACATTAGGAAATTGCTGCGGTGCTTCAGTGCAAACAATAAGAATTAAAGTGCTATGTAGAAAGAAAGATATGTGCATGAGATATACATGAGATATATACATGAGAATAAGAATTATG
>NW_005187918.1:0-1169 GCF_000239375.1 Pundamilia nyererei
TTATAATAAAGGTCAATCAAATGGACCAATATGGCAAGGCCATGATGATCCACTTGGTAAAATAAATCCGCTTGGCATCTTTCTTGGCCTTAAGACAACAATTCTGATGGCTAAAGATCCAAACAGACACAAAAATAAATAAATAAAATAATGTGCAAGTGAAGTGTTTAAGGGACACCATACGGCCATCTGCTGTATTGTATGCAGCCATGGGGTATGTTTCTTTCAGTTCAGAATGTTTAAGGATTTCTGTCTCTCCTGTGGGCTCTACTTTGAAACTCCTCAGGTGTTCACAGTACCAGCCTCTAAGCAACTTCAGAACAAAGACAGGAGTTCCGTGCACAATGATTATTTGATGGATTTCTGCAAAGTCAGGTAGACCTCCTGTTGAGCCAAACGGCAGCATCATGCCAATATTATAGTCTGTGCCTAAAATGGTTGCTTTATTTGTTATGTTCACAAAGTCTTCCCTGGGAAACTTCCTTGCAAAGGACTCCTTAATGCTGTCTTTTAGAACATCGACTGCCACTTGAGTCTTCTGGAACACTGACAGTGCTGGCCTTTGGTGGTTGTAATTGTGGGTATGATACGCAATCATCGATTGGTGTTTTCTTGCCATTGTCATGAGGATGTTTCTAAAACACCCAATCTGCCTCACAATCCTTTTAAAGAATCGATGTTTGGCTTCAAATCGCATAGTCCAGAAATGTACAAGTGGCCCGTAAACAGTTGTAAGCAAAGGACAGTGCTCGAGAAAGTGATGTTTTGGTCTCAGTTTCTCCTCTGGGCTCACTTCTAAATATCTGTAACGGTGTTCTGAGATCTTACTTTGCATGTATCCTATTGTGTGATCTGTGTGGAGAGGAGCCATGACAAGCTCAACAACATCTTTCAGGGTCATCAAAACCTCCCAAGCAGGCTCATCTTCTGGTACTTTGTCACCAATCATGAGTGGTATCATTCTCAACAAACACCAGTTTTCGTATGCATTACCTCCTACACTTTTTCGCGCTGTGAAATTTGGGGCAATGGGTTGCGGACAGTTTGTTTTGTCACTCCATTTGTAAGGAAAGCAACGGATGGAATGGTTGAGCTGCTCAAGAGATATGTATTTCTTCCTGATTAACACATCAAGACAGAGTGAAATTTCAACAGGTACAATCCCTTCA
>NW_005187918.1:1661-8803 GCF_000239375.1 Pundamilia nyererei
ACCCAATACACAGCTGTGACTTTATGCTTCTTGCGGGATGTTCCCAGAGGGTTGCATATCTCAAAGTCATCTATATAAAGGATGAGTGGGAGTTTAAGTTCGTCTTCACATAAAAAGCTGTTTTCTCTTAGTAAAGATCCATCATTAAATGATTTGTATTCCAAAGAGACATCAGATGGCCTTTTGTTTTGTAATATTGTGTTTTGAATGTCTCTGTTGTCCACAAGTTGAGATAATAATGGGAGGATTGGTATATACTGAAATGTTTTATTATCTGTACTATCAAGTATGTACTCAACAGGTTCTGTCAATGAGAGATGCTCCTTTCTAAATTGCTCTCTCCTGAACTGACTGCATAAAGACCCTTCCACTCTTAAAGCAGCACAGACAGGGCTTAGCCGGCAAAGGTCTTTGACCAGTTCTGAAATCACTGAGTCTTCCAATGTACAGCCATGTTTTCTCAAAGTGCTCAGAATTATTTCTTTAATGACGGGACCAGATTCAATATTTTAGAAAAAGAAATTTTTAAACTTAAAACAAGCAGTCAGACAGTCATGCACAGGCCTGGACTGGGACAACATTTCAGGCTGAGAGCTTTACCCCCCCTGCTTTTATTTTGGTGTGACACCCTAGGGAACTTCAGCTACTTTCTGTCAGAGACCATTGGCAGCACTGATGGTCTCATGAGACGCCCTCCCTCTCTCAGACATACTTGTCCCCGTGAGCGAGTATCTTAATCATCAGTAAGTAGGAGACACTTTCTATCCAATCAGTGGTGAGGAAGGCGGGACCTGCCCCTACTTACTGATGAGTAAGATACTCTTTAACAACACATCAATAAATACAGTTAATAATTCAAACTCTCAGAGCAGTCTTTGTTTTTTACTGATCGTTTTGCGTTGGCTTTATTTGTTTTGCTGCTGAAAAATCTCCCTATAGCTGGAGTTCGTGATGCTGCTTTGTCCCAGTGTTTCCCCGCAGTGCGAACAGCTGAGCGGATTATGAAGCAGATACGGGAGCAAAGCTGTATCTGCATGACAGAACAAGCGACTACTGCCGCGCACATTTTTAAATACAAGAAAACATGCTTCAGAGCTTTTTCAGAAAGTTCTGGTGCTGCTAAAACAAAGCCGCCAGTTACAGCTGGGAGAAAGCTTTCAGTGAGCTCTCCGGGATGATGAGCTACAGTGAAGATTAATGGGGAGACGCAGACGGATGCAACAGCTGTTTTTTAAGAGTTTTAAAACACGACTGTTGGGAATAATCTGCCCAACAGTCGTGTTTGATGGCAATGAGGCATGTTGTACAGAGTGCTTTGAGTACTCCGGGAGAGTAGAAAAGCGGTACATAAGAATCAGTCCATTTACCAGTGTTCATAGAATCTCAAAGACATACCGGATTTAAGTTTGTTTACCTGCTTTATGTGTTGACCCAGAAGCAGAGCCACCACAACTTAAGGATTGCCGCTCTCATTTCTCAAAAAAAATAAAAAATAAAAAATCGTCTGATGTCCATTTTCTTTTCCATCAAGGCAGGAAAGTAGTTTGCAAAGACCGTGATTGTAATTATTGGGGGTGTCCAAATTCATGGGCTGCATCCTCCCGGGGACACATTTGTAGACTGATTACGTCACAGCAACGTGCCGAAGGCTGACCAATGCGTCCTCCTTTTCCCCGAATTTGAAGGATGGGTTGGGTGTGTCACTCGTGGCCCACCATATCCCAGAATTCATAGCGCGGCTCAGCCAAACTCCAGTTTCCGGCAATGGCGGCCGCTACTAAGTTTTGAAATTACTCTTATTATTCTTTCTGGGTCATATAATAAACTTTTAACATATTTTCATGCGAGAATGTGGGTGTGTAAACTTCAAATATCTGCTCGGTTTATCAAAATATCGCATATTTGCAAAAGTGCTTCAACGTTTTTGGAGACGTCTGTTACCCAACAGCTCGATAGCTAGCCGAGAGCTCGAGGGTCACTAGAGCCACCGAGAACGGCACAACTCCCGGCACATCATTTTCAGATCACCGCTGTCTTTCACTACTCAGGTTAAACGTAGGTTTACATCCGGCCTACCCGACCTTCTGAGGACCCGGCCCACATAGCCCGCGAAGGCCGGGTCCAGCCAGCCAGCCAGAACCTTCAGCCTGTTGAGTAGGATTTTGTGGTCAACGGTATCGATGGCTGCGCTAAGATCTAGCAAAATGATCACGGAACAATTTACTGCATCAGATGCCATTAGTAGATCATTATAGATCCTTAAGAGAGCAGTATCCGTAGAGTGCTGCTTTTGAAAGCCAGACTAAAAATCTGCAATCGGCATAGTAAGGACCTGAACTGATTTTCTACAGTTTTTTCTAGTAATTTACTTATAAATGGCAATCATGAAAAAGGACAATAACTACTAGGGGAGGTAGGATTGAGATTCTGTTTTTTTAACAGAGGGGTTACCTCAGCATGTTTAAAATAGGATGGAACACATCCTTGCCTCCCTCAGTGAATTGTTGATGATGGATAGTAGTGTGGGACCAATGCTGGTGAGAGTCCCAGACAGGACAGAGGGAGGTAATATATCTAAGGAGCATGATGAGGATTTCATTTTACCTATTACTGCAATTAAGTTATTGAGTGTGATTGGAGAAAAAGAAGTAAATGACCTGGGACAACAAGGGGCATCTTCATAAGGGGAGGCACTTGAGGAGATTTTGGATCTCAAGTCCATCACCTTATTTACAAAGTAATTGAGGAAAGTGCTACAATCTTCGTCAGGAAGTAACACAGCGTGCTGAGTTGAAGGAGAAACAATACTGTTGATAGTATCAAATAGAATTCTTGGGTTATTTTTATGACGATTTATGAGATTATTGAAGTAAGAGGATCTGGCCTCTTTAACTGACTCATTATATAAGTAAAGAAGTTCTTTGAAGTGTTCCCGATGGACAACCAGCCCATTGGACTTCCAGAGATGCTCTGCACTGTCGAAGACCACGGGTTTGATTATTTAACCATGGTGTGCAGGAACTAACAGTGCAATGACTAGTTTTGAAAGGAGCAACCTGATTAAGAATGGCAAGACAGTGTTCATTAAAAGAATTAATAAGGATGTCAACATCATCAGAAGAAGGTTTAAAATTAAAAAGAGAAGAAAACTTAAAAATGACAGAGTCATCAATAAAGCGCCTGCGCCTATGTACCATAAACAATACTTGTTTTTGACCATTCCCATTGCAATCATCAAATTACACATAGGCGCATAAGCAGATAGGTCGCAGCTTAGTATACACAACACACAAACACACACACAAAACACGAAGCAGAGCGACTAAAAGCTCTTTTCCCTATTGTGGTGAGACGAGCAGAAGGAACAGCAAGATGAATGGCAGATGAAGATCTCAGAGAGCGGGAAACAGTAGTGGTCCTCATTTGCCTGGACTGATGTCCATCACCTGCTAAAATACCAGTGCACAACACAAAAGAGGGTCACTGCCATCAACTATAACTTCTACAGATTTACTTTTAATAGAATCCATCTAAATCGAATAAGCACCTTAAGGGAAAGTTATCAAATCAAATTTGCTTGATTGGTTTACATTCAGCCATTACCCATTGCATTACAACCTTAATTAAGCCGTCTGGTTGACTCCTGTTCTCTAATTTTCTTTAACGATTCTTCTGGACTTTTGGAGTCCGAGCAGCTATTTTACTCTTTAAGCACACTGTAATGTTGACCATTTAAAAACAGAATTAAAAATCTTCTGGATTTTTTCTGTGATGTTATCGTGTCAGCCAGTGATCAGCTGATCACGGGGCCGGGTTTAAAAGAGAGACGTCACCCACCTATTCGCCGCTCAGACATCGTTCTCTTCATGTCAGGAGCTCCGAAACCTCGCCGACGTCAGTCGCCGCCTGATTCAGCAACTGTGAGTGTTTTTCCGCCCGATCGTGACAGGATGTCTGAGCCCCATATAGACCCAGCGGAATTCGAACGGCTGAAAGCCGAAGTATTATATCTTCGCGGTGTGGTAAATCGGATGAGCACAAAGATGGAGTCTCTCACCGAAACTGTCCTCCAACTTTCCTCTTCCATCACCTTGCTGCAACGTCAGCCAGCACCGGTGAGCACGGAGCCCCGGATCGGACTACCAGATAAGTGGAACGGAGTAGATGGCCGGCCTGATGGGTTGCTCGCCACCTTAGACATGCTGTTTGAATGTCAACCCACTAAATACGCCACTGCCCGTGCAAAAGTTGCAATGTTAACCTCTCTCTTGTCTGGCCAGGCTCAGGAATGGGCCACGGCTCTCTACAACGGCACTCCTGGCATTCCATATAGGTTGGCACTAATTTGCTCTTTTTATCTTTAAAATCGATCGTGGGACGATCGTGGCTCAAGAGTTGGGAGTTTGCCTTGTAATCGGAAGGTTGCCGGTTCGAGCCCCGGCTTGGACAGTCTCGGTCGTTGTGTCCTTGGGCAAGACACTTCACCCGTTGTCTACTGGTGGTGGTCAGAGGGCCCGGTGGCGCCAGTGTCCGGCAGCCTCGCCTCTGTCAGTGCGCCCCAGGGTGGCTGTGGCTACAATGTAGCTTGCCATCACCAATGGGTAGATGACTGGATATGTAAAGCGCTTTGGGGTCCTTAGGGACTAGTAAAGCGCTATATAAATATAGGCCATTCACCATTTTAAAACTTTTTATCTGTAAAACCCTCTTTTGCACACATGTTGTCGCACTCTGCTGAACAGACCTTCTTCCTCTTTCCTCTTCTTCACTTTTCCTCAGTGCTCTGTCACTTCACTGCAGGTTTCACATGAGGCTGTACACCTTTTTTAAAAAACAAAACAAACCGTTTTCAAACTAAAACACAGACAACAAAGGGCTGTGGAGAAGCAAACACTTCTCAAATAAAAAAACATACTTTAACCTTAAATTTCCAAAAACTTTTCCTAAAATACTCAATAATCAACTTTATGCCTTTAATCATGGCACAAATCATTTTTTAAAAACGCTATATCTTAAAAAAATTGTTGCTTGGACATTCCAAAGCGGAGATGAAAATAAAAAAAAACTAAAGACCCCCCCCCCCCCATATATCTCAAAAACACTTTAGATTGGACTTTCTTACAAATACAGAGGTGAAATTAATGAAAATATAAAATATTCTGGCGTGTTGGGGGAACAGCTAGTTCTCTCCCATCATGCCTTGGGACATATGCTGCTGTTTAGATGTTCTTGTTTTGTTTATGGTTACGTTACTTTTAACTGTTATCTTGAATGTTGTGTTTATGCTGTGGTGCAGAGTCACTGACAGTTGTTGTTTTGTAGAGAGAGTGCTGTACCATGAGTGACTTCTGTTGTGCTGTTGTTGAACCTTGAGGCACATTGTAGCACAAGCAAGTGTAAAACACTTGCTTGTGCTACAATGTGCACAATGTGTAAAGAGCTTCCCCTACCAGCTTGGGGTTGAATAACAAGCTCCATCTCTCTCTGTGAGCTTCTTTGTAAAGATTCCTCTGCATGCCACAATATATTTATTCATTTCTCCTTTTATAACTAGAAAAACTCAACCTTTACAGTCAAAAGATTTAGAATTCATAAAACATCAGCTTATAAGAATTTTCTGATACCCACCAAACCTTTGTTCACGATAGAGTTTTTAACCAAATTGTAGAACTATATTTTCATAGCTGCAGATCGTGCCTAATTTTTAGTCTGGACCCATTTTCTCTTGCAAGTGATCAATTGGTTGGTACAGAAGATCCGTCGATGCTCAATCCGCCATCGAGTCCGGCCCTGTTTTCCAGTTGCCTTCTTCTCTTGAAGCCAATCAATTTATTCCTCCATTTTGTCAGGATTTTTTTGTTTGTTTGTTTTTGGGTTTTTTTGGTTTGTTTTTTTAGAGGAGACTCTGTAAAGTCAAAGTACATTTTCTCAAATTTATAATTTGCTAAGCAGTTCAAAATTAGTTCTCTTCATTTCCGCAGGAGACCAAACAAAGAGCACCACAGGCATTAAAACTTTAATGTGTGTGATACAATGTTTATGTACAATGTTAATGTAACTGGGTGAAACTGTTTTGTTTGGGTCTTTTTTTTTCTTTTAACCTGTCCTGTCTAGCGGTTTAACAATCAGAATTATTATCTGAGGTCCAGATTGATTTTCCCCAGTGGACCTTTTATTTTACTGGTCCACTTGATTATCATAGTTTATTAGATTTTTATTAGCATTCGTTTATTATTTATTTGTTTATTTAGAACCTCTGACACTCTCCACAGCTGTGCTGGTGCCGCTCCCCAAACACTCATTTAAGTCCAGGGTGCAGGAGCCGATCGTCATATTCTCTGATCAGCAGTTTGGTGACCGGATGGTGTGGCTCAAGAACTATGGGGTGCATGGCATCCAAGTCCAGACCTTCTGCTCTTCGGAGCCTTCCCCCGACTCTTATCAGCCCAAGAGTCTGCTTATGAATTGCCTTACAAGCAGCTAGGGCCTGTAATTTCTCTGGGAAACGATCAATTTGAGCCTGTTTCAGGTGATGCAGTTCAGCAGCTAATGCATCAGCAGTAGTCATGGCATAGTTGTTGTGATCAGTGGCCGTCCCATGAAGGATCTCATGGGTAGCCTTAACAACCTTTTGACAAAACTGGAAATTGGCACTGCATGTATTCGTGGTTCCATAAAGTGTTTTTCCACTTACCTCCTAATTTTTCTCTTGGCCTCACTCTCATACAGAGTTGGCCAAGTATCAGGGTTCATTAAAAGGAAAGGTGGGCCTTTAGTCCATTGGTTTGGTTGACCCAGTTCAAAGAGGGTTTTGCCCCGCATCAGGGCAAAACCCTCTTTGAACTGGGTCAACCAAACCAATGGACTAAGGTGCCTCCAATTTGACACCTCAGTATGATCTTCTATTACGGCAACTTGAGTACCAACGAAGACCTTGTAGATGCATGAATCAGATTGGATCCAAGTCAAAACTGTTGTTGAGCCACTCCATAGGGTGATATCACTAGGTTGGAGGTTGTCTTTGGCTTTTCTTGCCTATACAGTGGGGCAAAAATGTATTTAGTCAGCCACCGATTGTGCAAGTTCCCCCACTTAAAATGATGACAGAGGTCAGTAATTTGCACCAGAGGTACACTTCAACT